>NC_065912.1:4956087-5264904 GCF_905147045.1 Nymphalis io
CGCAGAAATCGGTCGTAAAATCTCAAAAAGTGATATGCGATATTGACCATAATAATTATAACACTTCAAGAATACTTTTTTTTATAGAATAGGAAGGCGGACGAGCATATGGGCCACCTGATGGTAAGTGGTCACCAAACGCCCTTAGACATTGGCATTGTAAGAAATGTCAACCATCGCTTACATAGCCAATGCGCCTCCAATCTTGGGAACTAAGATTTTATGTCCCTTGTGCCTGTAATTGCACTGGCTCACACACCCTTCAAACCAGAATACAACAATATCAAGTATTGCTGTTTTGCAGTAGAATATCTGATGAGTGGGTGGTACTTACGCAGGCAAGCTTGCACAAAGCCCTACCACCAGTAAATACATGTATCAAAATAGTATATCACGATAAGTCGATGTCAACATTGCACGGATGAGTAACTCGCCGTAAGTAATGAAGTGAATTCTTACAGAATAGCACTGCTGGAGGAAAATTGTGTAGGTGTTTAACAATTTAATATGAACGAATAAGTGGTTCTGAGGGTTCAGTATACGACAAGTGTTATTGAAATGACTGTATAAAAATATCTGCTACGAGAAAAAATATTCTCACCAGAAAATACAAGAGGTCAACAAACAAAATAGCTCAAACAAAAATTCTGTCTGTATTTCCATTTCAAGAATATTATGGAGAAAATAAATTTGAACAACTCGAGGTACAGCTGCTCCGGTGTCTGCGTAAATATTTATTTTTGATTTTATTTACTTAGTTGGTTATTTGTTTCATTTAGTCTAATTTTATTTTTTAAATATTACTTTTATATTATATACTGACGCAACGTGGAAAATGTGTAACAGAAATTGATGATAATTTAAGTTTTAATAATAATCAATAAATAAATATGGAATAGATTAAATAAAAATATAAAAATACGCTAGTAAAATAAATATATATTTTTTATTAATATTATAAGATATAGCAACGAAGTATATAGTATACGCGACTCGCACACGCCAAATCAGAGAGGGGGGCATGCAGTTTACCATTACGGCATACCACGAAAATACATGCTTCTCATTAAAAAAACAAATGATAACGCCAATAAAATGTGCTGATATTTTAGTAAATCTTTGTTGACTATATAGTAACAGCCTGTGAATGTCCCACTGCTTGTCTAAGGCCTCCTCTCCCTTTTTGAAGAAAAGGTATAGAGCTTATTCCATCACGCAGCTCCAATGCGGATTAGTGGAATACACATGTGGCAGAATTTCAGTGAAATTAGACACATGCAGGTTTCCTCACGCTATTTTCCTTCACCGTATAGCACGAGATAAATTATATTCACAAATTAAGCACATGAAAATTCAGTGGTGTTTGCCGGGGTTTGAACCCACGATCATTAGTTAAGATTCACGCGTTCTTACCACTGGGCCATCTCGGCATTTGTTGACTATATGTACTAAAATGTGTTCATGTAGTCACACAGATATATAAAGTCCATGCGCATATTAATTATTAACAACACGTGTTACGCCATACTGCTGCAATATTCTCGACACTTAGATGGCTTATAAGACCTTTGATATTAGTCACACGAGTGTTATATAATATTTAAATACAATCATACCAAATTTTTCTACCAACCCGCATTAGAGCAGCGTGGTGGAATAAGCTCTAAACCTTCTCAAAAAAAAGGGAGAGGAGGCCTTAGCCCAGCAGTGGGACATTAACAGGCTGTTACTGTATACCAAAATTATAATAAGTTTTTTATTTGTAACTTAAAATTTATTTTCTTAGTTTTTCAGATTCGGATTCACTTTAATACTATTTTTTTGAAACTTTCATATTATGATGGTTTAAGGTTTATGAAAAATATTGTCATGACAAATTTTTCGATGCGAAACATTATTTGAGGGCTATTTGGGGGCTTTAACCTTGGGGGCTAGACCGACCTTCCTGTGACGGCCAACGGAATAATATAGCAGATCTATAAGTAAATCGTATGTCCAATGTAAATCTAAGGTTTTCTATATTGTATTGTGTATATATATACGGTCAGTGCGCACGTCCGGCGCTGGCGCTGTCCTGCGAACAAGAGACCAAGAGACCAAGGGGGTCGCTCGACAAAATGATCACACGCGCTACTGACATACTCCTTTATATTTTTTATTTCCATCAGTCGCCTACATAATAAAATAGGCACCCGTCTTATATTTTTCACACTTGACGTCTGACATCACGTTGTGTGGTGTTGCTGTTATAATAAGTGACGTCGTATACCCGCTTAAATTTATAATCTCTGACATATATATATGAATATATTGAATTGCTTCATTAAGAAACTACATACATTTATGTATGACTCTATTTACATTAGTAATAAGAGGAGTAAATAGTTATTAAATAATTACAGTACATTTAATACACTAATATCTATCTTCATTAAGAAGTTTTCAGTTTTGATTGATGAAGATTTATGTCTTTTGTTATATGTAATTTAAACTATGTCATGTAATGCTATGTAAATCAAATTGTACTTCAGTTACATAATTAAAACAGTTATTTGTCATTGCGTCGAGCGAACTCATATTGTCTATATACAGCTAGGTATATAAATAGACTGGTATTGTTAGTTTATAATTATTAGCGAGATTGTAAGCTGACGAAAAATTATGAACGAATATTTCGATTTATATTAATTTTTTTATAATATTAGGTATATTTTGATAGTTAATGTTTGAGGATACGTTATATTTGCAAGCTATGGGACAAAAAAGGTTAACAGTGTGCTTCAGATTTGGGTAATTATCAAGTAAAGAGTATAAAAGATAAGTTATTAGATTAACACTAAATAATGAAAATCGAAATAACAAACATTAAAAAATAGCTATTCAGACATTTTGTAGTACAAGTCCGAAAAAAAATATAATTAATATAATTGTATTCGGCATAAAATAAATAGAACAGATCTATGTTATCAGACATATTCGGTCAGGGCCAATCTTTATCGGAGAATAACCATCTGAGTAGGACATAAATATATCGGTCAGGTGTTTGCGCAACCACAAGTGCTCTTTCTCTCCTCTTTCTACTCCACTTTCGTAATCCGATGAAAGGACATGTGCAGGAATGAAGTCATACACAGGCTCAACGGCTTCTCGTTATTTTTGGCTGACCTGCGGTTTTGACCTAGAGCCTTGGGATCTGCAGCCTTATGTTACTGGACAATCGCAGTAGTCAACAGTCACATATAATATAACAAAGTAATTAATTTTTCTTCAAACGAGGCGTGAAGAGGCATCTTGCAGGCGGGCAAGGTGGGAGTGGCTAGTGCAGAATATTCTTTCTGAATGTACTGGCCGTCGTCGCCTTTGGACTCTACTACCATCATTATCTTCATACCATCAGGTGGAGTAGACTCATTTACCTTCCCGGAAAATATAAATAAAATAATAATGAATAACTTATAAAAACATAATGAAAAGGCTTTTAAAAAGAACTTAAAATATTTTGAATCGACCAGGTGAGCGTTTTACTTTGACGCATGACGTACATTTTTTCATAAATCTAGAAAGAACATGTTAAACAAGCTGATAAACAATGTATGGTTTACATAGATTTTGATTTGTTCTTTTTTTCCGATTCTCAATAACTTTTTATATACAGTTTTTATAACAGTTTTTTGAACGATGAACTAAAATTCGAGAACAATTTATAAAACCAGATGTTTGTCTTAACAAATTGTATTATTATCAGCTAAATACTAGTTTGTTGTAATAAATCTTAAATGAATAAAGGTCAAGTTGATGGTAATATGAAACGCTACCTAACTCTAAGAGATACCCATCAGACAAGGTCAGGCACATAGCAGATCATTAAAGGATGACCAAGGAAAATACCATTAATATTAGAATCCTTGAAATGTTTGGATACAATCCAACTGATCGTAATCTCTTGGCATTGACCGCCAGATGTAATTAAAGTGGTAGAAAATGAATATAAAAATAAAAGAACTTATGGTACTCTTTGCAAAAATATCGATATGAAAATAATAATAATTACAATATCCTGGGATATTATTCACACACGGTCATCTGATCCCAAACTAAGCACTATGGAAACCAGACAACTTATATATTAAATTTTTTGCATATGGGCCACCTGATGGTAAGTGGTCACCAACGCTCATAGACATTGGCATTGTAAGACATGTTAACCATCGCTTACATTACCAATGCGCCACCAACCTGGGAACTAAGATGTTATGTCCCTTGTGCCTGTAATTACACTGGCTCACTCACCCTTCAAACCGGAACACAACAATACCAAGTACTGCTGTTTTGCGGTAGAATATCTGATGAGTGGGTGGTACCTACCCAGACGAGCTTGCACAAAGCTCTACCACCAGACTCAGAACAAAAAGACATGTTCATGCACACAAATGTTTGTCCTGGGTGGAAATCGAACCCACAAAATCCGGCGTGAAAGGCAAGTATCTACCAACCACGCCAACCGGCCCGTCAAATATGTGATAATTTATCTTTACCAGTCTGAATAATTCATGAATCAGTTTACTTTAAATCTTTGTAATAAAACACGTATAACCTATTGTTATAGTTATATTATATGTAATCATATAATATATTATATAGTCGTATAATATACAGTCAATCAGCGAAATATATTACTCAGTAGCTTTCTGATAAAATTCAGTCCCCCGTTGTAGAAAAAGCAGATTTAATAGTATTTTTATCCAAATTTTCTTAAAAATTAAATTCAATCAAGGTTCAGCGAAAATTAAACTCAATATTCTAAATATAAGTTTTGCTTGTAATTTTAATGAGCCATGCACTTTTTTTATACATAATAATATGAGTTACATATCATTTATAAATAAACAAAGACAAACAGTTCGGGACCTTTTTATCTCCGTTTGTCAACCGATTTTCTTTTTTATTTAGTATTTATTTGATGCAAGTGTAGTATAAAATGTATTAAAAAAAAAACAAAAAACAAAAACCTATTTCAAAACTGTACCCTGTTCAAATATGTACAAACAAACTAAAAAGTAAAAAATAATATTTTAATTACTTCAAAGGACAATCAACAAAATTTTTGAATTTTTGATACATTTGATATTTAATATTTATAAACAGTTATTTTTGGAGTCGGTGCCAGCCAGTAGTTAACGCACTGCTCAAATGAGACATCGCCGTTTGGCAGAAAGTAGCTTTTTCTTTTTTCGTTAAGAATAGATATTATAAGGTTTAAAGACATTTATTGTCAATAAGACATATTATAGTCACCTACTTGAGAACAGAGGTAACATTGTGTGTACAATTAAATTCACCATTCCATCTTAAGTACTATGTTTTAGGTATTTAGTAGGTGTTAATAAGTTTTATAACATATACTTACGAAATTTACACAGTTAAAATTTTAATTACAAATATAAATAGAATAAATGAGATAAATAAAACAAAAACAAGACATAAAAATACAATAAAAAATAGGCTGATTAATTAAGGTTAAGCTAACAAACAATAAAAAAGTTATAAAAAAATTTCCGCTGACTGTTCTTGTATATACCGTAACCGTAACCATAACCGTAACAGCCTGTGAATGTCCCACTGCTGGGCTAAAGGCCTCCTCTCCTCTTTTTGAGGAGAAGGTTCTTGTATATACATATGTATATCCTTATATTAAGAATTAAAAAATAGTTTTTACCTACCTAACTCATTGTATTGTCAAAAGGTGTCCATAATATAATTATCTAGTTTTATTTTGAATGAGGTGAGTTTACATTTTTTATAAGTGAGGGTATCTTATTGTACAATTGTGCGCCTTTATAAGTTATACTTTTTTTGCCGTAAGTATTTTTAGTTTTGGGCAAAACTAGAAAACTCGCACGACGGCTACGTATGGTGCGACTAGATGTTTCTTTCAATTTTTTAAAGGATATGGCAGTATGTATAGCTTTGTTTAAGGTTTTTTTAATATGTAACATGTTTTCTAAATATGTGATTGTTTGATTGTCATAATTGTCGTTTCTTTATAAAGTTTATTTGTAGGTGTAAAAATAATTTTTATTTTTTTTAAGCAATTTGTATGTCTGATAATTTAGTTTTCGTAGCACCTCCCCAGATCTCAATTAAATACAATAAATGGGGTTTTACTAAAGCATTGTAGATTGTATGACGTAATTTGTAGGGAATACATCTGACTGTGTTACGAAGTTGTCCAATTAGACTTGAAATTTTTCTTTTTATGTTGTTCTATGTGTATAGTCCATGTTAAAACACTATCTATTTTCAGGCCACGGTAACTTTCACTCCCACTTTAAATATTATATAACATGTTTTAGAAATATTAATTGTTAATATATTATATCGGAACCATGAAAACAACTTGCTTAAATCCCGTTGGGCTTGTGAGATAATGTCGTGTATGGAGTGTCCAAAATAGAATAGACAGGTATCATCTGCTAGAGGGTTAGATGTGCTAGTAGTCCTATTTCCTGTATGTTATTAATATAAATTAAGAATAGTAAAGGGCCTAAAATAGACCCTTGTGGCACTCCACAAGTTACAAGTATGGCAGTACTTTGATAATTATTATCCATTTTTACAACTTGTAATCTATTATGTAATTAAGATTTAAATATTTTTAAGGCGTTTCCGGTAACATTAAGAGTTTCTAATTTTTGAGTAGTAAGTTATGACTTACGGTGTCGAACGCCTTTTTTAAATCAATAAACGTACCTAGAATTATGTTTTTATTGTCCATATTATGTTTTATTTTGGTAACTACATAAGTCTATGTTCGTTGTGAGTGTATTACTTTGTGGCCCAAACCCATATTGCTGTTTCGAAATGAATTTTATAGAGTTCAAATAACTCTCTAACCTATTATGTAATATTTTTTCGAGTATTTTTGAAAGCACTGGAAGTACTGATATAGGTCGATAATTGCCTGTCTATTATTAATGTATAATAATTATCAAGACGGCTTATTTTTGCTTAATGTTTTTGCGATGAGAGTTAAAAGAAAAGACATTGAAAGTCCTCATTAAAAACTTTTGCTGTGTGTGTGTGGTTCCCCACAAACCAAAACATTATCTGTGTATATATTTTTGTTTTTGTTGGTTTTTTTTCTGAAATATGACCTACTAAACAAAAAAATAATCATCAAAATCAATTCATAATTAGTGTAATTGTCGTGTAACAAACATACAAAAACATACAGTCGAATTGAGAACCTCCTCCTTTCATTGAAGTCGGGTAAAAAAAATCGACACATCCAAATTCATATACGTTTTTATCAAATTTTCAAAAATGATTTTAGTAGAATTTAGAATAGAATAGAATTAGATTAGGAATTAGTATAAAAGATAGTAAAGAATGAATATAACAGGTACAAGGGACATAACATTTTAGTTCCCAAGGTTGTTGGGGCATTGAAAATGTAAGCAATAGTTAATATTTCTTATAATGCTACTGTCTATGGGCGTTGTGACCACTTACCATCAGGTGCCCATATGCTCGTTCGTCTACCAATTCAATAAAAAAATATATGTATAAATTAATACTATTTAATAAAATTAATAGTTCCAACTTTTAATATCTCAAAACACGAAAATTCATACGTGAAAATGATTAATAGAACAGTAGTTGGACCGGTTTCAGGGTCAGCGCAAAGCGGCCATTGTCATTGACAAACGGACACGAGACGATGAGATGTCATCACGAACGATAGTAACAGTATCAGGCTCAGTACGGAAATAACCATAAATTGTGGAGTAACAAAAAAAGGTCGAATTGACTGCTTGGGAAATCAACCGTGTCGCTGAAATTGATCACCTGACTTTATGGTCAACTATACGAGCGAAATGGCCCAGTGGAGAACATGTGAAACTTAACCGACGATTGCGAGTTCAAACTTGAGCAATCAACACCGAATTTTCTTTTGGTTAATTAGTGTTTAAGATTCATTTCATGCTCGGTTGTGAAGGAAAACATCCACGAGTTCAATGAAACAATTGTATCTACCTACCCGCATTGTACCATCGTGATGTAATAAGCTGATAAGCTTCTTAAAAAGAATTCAATGAGGAGGTCTTAGCTCAGCAGCAAGACATTTACAGGCAACTTACTCTTACTTTATACATATTTGTATGGATCTATTAAAATTGAATAGCATGTTCAAGGTCATTAGGCAACTGGGTAGACTGGAAAACTTTTAAATTTATATATTGTTTTATGTTTGGGAAACGTCTTGAATTTTATATAATAACTAGCTGACCCGGCAAACGTTGTTCTGCCATATAAATTATATCTAATGAATGTTTTGGATTTTAAATAAAAAGTAACGAATTTATTGTGTGTCGAATTTATCTATGACAGAAAAAGGAAAGGAGCACTGTACACGATAACCGCCGATGAAAACAAAAAAACATCAACCATTAATTTTCTTAATTCAATGTATTTCATTAATGTAATGGACATATTCATGGTTTGATCAAAACTTAAATGTAAAGTGAAAAAAGTAATATATTTTTATCCTAAAGCAGTTAGTTTAATTTCGAAGATCAATTGAGTGTACGATATTTTTTGTCAGTACGTCTTTAGCCAACACAAATAAGCTCAATGGTTTGCCCACCCGAGAACATGCCAAGTATAATTGTCCGTATGATAAACATGGTGTGCCCAAATCTAAGCCAGAAACGGACATCGTTTGGCCTTGCGACATATTGATTGTTATTATACGTATATGCATAAAGCACCGTCCTGAGAATTTTTTCATGCGTTTATTTATTATTGTTTTCTTAGGTTATGTTTACGGATTTTGAGTGTGAGTGGTGGATCATCGTACATTCGTCCCACATTACGAGACCAAACTTTTGAAAAAGGTGGTCCGTTATTTGTTTTTTTTTTATAATATTGGTAAATGGTCACCCCCACCCATATACATTGGCACAATAAAAATATTAACCATGCCTTACATCGCGAATGCGCCACCAACCTTGGGAAATAAATTGTCCCTTGTGTCTGTAGTTACACTGGCTCCATCGCCCTTTAAGCCGGAACACAACAATACTAAATATTGCTGTTTGGCGGTAGAATATGAAATAAACATAGTACATATGAATGGAACATAATCTTTGCGCTGGCTATTTCGTTGTCGCATCGTTGGCCATCACCATAATTTTTCTCCTTGCTCGAGAATTTTAATTTTGCCGGCACTCCTAAGATATTAATTTAAATGAATCCTTTTATAATTCCAATGAGGCAACCGCGTCTGTTTATTGCCTTTCAATTGATTCAATTATTAGCAACTAACAGTTTCTATTAATACAGACTTGAATTACTGCTAAATATTTTTTGAAATATAGTTTAATATTTTACACACCTCGAGATTATTTATTTCAAACTATATAAACAAACATAGTCTGTTCAGAGGTGGCGCTTCTAACAGAATTAAAATTGAATTAAGTTTTACTTATTGCATTAAATAATGAAATTTGATTCGGAATGATGATGATAATATTATTTTTAAAGGATTTTATTTTGAATATTTTCAAAGTAAATCAAACCCTTTAACAATAAATTAAACATCGAAAATGTCTTTATAAGTTTCAAACAATCAAAACAGAGTACTATAAATGAAATATTGTTACAATAGCTTGATAAATAATGTTCGCTTTGTTACGCTGAGCATATGATTATACTATCGTTTCTCTGTAAAGCATGTAAATAGTAAACACTCGAATCATGTGTATATTTACTGTATGTAATATATATATATATATATATATATATGCCGGCAAAATTAAAATTCTCGAGCAAGGAGAAAAATTATGGTGATGGCCAACGATGCGACAACGAAATAGCCAGCGCAAAGATTATGTTCCATTCATATGTACTATGTTTATTTCATATTCTACCGCCAAACAGCAATATTTAGTATTGTTGTGTTCCGGCTTAAAGGGCGATGGAGCCAGTGTAACTACAGACACAAGGGACAATTTATTTCCCAAGGTTGGTGGCGCATTCGCGATGTAAGGCATGGTTAATATTTTTATTGTGCCAATGTATATGGGTGGGGGTGACCATTTACCAATATTATAAAAAAAAAACAAATAACGGACCACCTTTTTCAAAAGTTTGGTCTCGTAATGTGGGACGAATGTACGATGATCCACCACTCACACTCAAAATCCGTAAACATAACCTAAGAAAACAATAATAAATAAACGCATGAAAAAATTCTCAGGACGGTGCTTTATGCATATACGTATAATAACAATCAATATGTCGCAAGGCCAAACGATGTCCGTTTCTGGCTTAGATTTGGGCACACCATGTTTATCATACGGACAATTATACTTGGCATGTTCTCGGGTGGGCAAACCATTGAGCTTATTTGTGTTGGCTAAAGACGTACTGACAAAAAATATCGTACACTCAATTGATCTTCGAAATTAAACTAACTGCTTTAGGATAAAAATATATTACTTTTTTCACTTTACATTTAAGTTTTGATCAAACCATGAATATGTCCATTACATTAATGAAATACATTGAATTAAGAAAATTAATGGTTGATGTTTTTTTGTTTTCATCGGCGGTTATCGTGTACAGTGCTCCTTTCCTTTTTCTGTCATAGATAAATTCGACACACAATAAATTCGTTACTTTTTATTTAAAATCCAAAACATTCATTAGATATAATTTATATGGCAGAACAACGTTTGCCGGGTCAGCTAGTTATTATATAAAATTCAAGACGTTTCCCAAACATAAAACAATATATAAATTTAAAAGTTTTCCAGTCTACCCAGTTGCCTAATGACCTTGAACATGCTATTCAATTTTAATAGATCCATACAAATATGTATAAAGTAAGAGTAAGTTGCCTGTAAATGTCTTGCTGCTGAGCTAAGACCTCCTCATTGAATTCTTTTTAAGAAGCTTATCAGCTTATTACATCACGATGGTACAATGCGGGTAGGTAGATACAATTGTTTCATTGAACTCGTGGATGTTTTCCTTCACAACCGAGCATGAAATGAATCTTAAACACTAATTAACCAAAAGAAAATTCGGTGTTGATTGCTCAAGTTTGAACTCGCAATCGTCGGTTAAGTTTCACATGTTCTCCACTGGGCCATTTCGCTCGTATAGTTGACCATAAAGTCAGGTGATCAATTTCAGCGACACGGTTGATTTCCCAAGCAGTCAATTCGACCTTTTTTTGTTACTCCACAATTTATGGTTATTTCCGTACTGAGCCTGATACTGTTACTATCGTTCGTGATGACATCTCATCGTCTCGTGTCCGTTTGTCAATGACAATGGCCGCTTTGCGCTGACCCTGAAACCGGTCCAACTACTGTTCTATTAATCATTTTCACGTATGAATTTTCGTGTTTTGAGATATTAAAAGTTGGAACTATTAATTTTATTAAATAGTATTAATTTATACATATATTTTTTTATTGAATTGGTAGACGAACGAGCATATGGGCACCTGATGGTAAGTGGTCACAACGCCCATAGACAGTAGCATTATAAGAAATATTAACTATTGCTTCAGTTTCAATGCCCCAACAACCTTGGGAACTAAAATGTTATGTCCCTTGTACCTGTTATATTCATTCTTTATTATCTTTTATACTAATTCCTAATCTAATTCTATTCTATTCTAAATTCTACTAAAATCATTTTTGAAAATTTGATAAAAACGTATATGAATTTGGATGTGTCGATTTTTTTTACCCGACTTCAATGAAAGGAGGAGGTTCTCAATTCGACTGTATGTTTTTGTATGTTTGTTACACGACAATTACACTAATTATGAATTGATTTTGATGATTATTTTTTTGTTTAGTAGGTCATATTTCAGAAAAAAAACCAACAAAAACAAAAATATATACACAGATAATGTTTTGGTTTGTGGGGAACCACACACACACAGCAAAAGTTTTTAATGAGGACTTTCAATGTCTTTTCTTTTAACTCTCATCGCAAAAACATTAAGCAAAAATAAGCCGTCTTGATAATTATTATACATTAATAATAGACAGGCAATTATCGACCTATATCAGTACTTCCAGTGCTTTCAAAAATACTCGAAAAAATATTACATAATAGGTTAGAGAGTTATTTGAACTCTATAAAATTCATTTCGAAACAGCAATATGGGTTTGGGCCACAAAGTAATACACTCACAACGAACATAGACTTATGTAGTTACCAAAATAAAACATAATATGGACAATAAAAACATAATTCTAGGTACGTTTATTGATTTAAAAAAGGCGTTCGACACCGTAAGTCATAACTTACTACTCAAAAATTAGAAACTCTTAATGTTACCGGAAACGCCTTAAAAATATTTAAATCTTAATTACATAATAGATTACAAGTTGTAAAAATGGATAATAATTATCAAAGTACTGCCATACTTGTAACTTGTGGAGTGCCACAAGGGTCTATTTTAGGCCCTTTACTATTCTTAATTTATATTAATAACATACAGGAAATAGGACTACTAGCACATCTAACCCTCTAGCAGATGATACCTGTCTATTCTGATTTTATTTTGAATATTTTCAAAGTAAATCAAACCCTTTAACAATAAATTAAACATCGAAAATGTCTTTATAAGTTTCAAACAATCAAAACAGAGTACTATAAATGAAATATTGTTACAATAGCTTGATAAATAATGTTCGCTTTGTTACGCTGAGCATATGATTATACTATCGTTTCTCTGTAAAGCATGTAAATAGTAAACACTCGAATCATGTGTATATTTACTGTATGTAATATATATATATATATATATATATTACATACAGTAAGTATATATATATATAATTCAAGTATATATATATATATATATATATATATATATACTTGAATTAATTTACATGATTTATTAACTTATTTTTCAAGATTGCATTAATTACACTTGCTACAATTTGGGTTTCTTGACTTTCCTCCATAAAATTGCGATGAAGACACGATATAAGTCCCGTGTCAATTAAAACTATAACACAAAAACAATGTACGGTTGGAGAATAAGGGACTCGGGAAGGACCCGAAGTTCTTCGCGATATTTTTTCGTGTGCGAATGGACTTTAGGAACAGCCTTGCCTTGGATACCTGCCGATGAGCAAACCGTTCAATGACGACATGCTCACACGCACATTTCCGTCATTTTGTTGGATTTGTTCGTCTGTTCTATCTGCTCTATTATTACGCATGCTTGATGCTTTACTAGTTCGACAGCACAAATGGGCCCCTTTGGGTCTTGGTGGCATTGTTCATTGTAACACACACACAAAAATAGACCAAATTGTTGTATTTACTAATAAAAACGGTGTACCGATAATGTATTTCATCTTTGAGTATTTTACCAACCTTTTCAATATTATAAAACACATTTATGTTTCTTATCAATTAAATAAATCGTTAAATATATGCTAATTTTTAAATGTCAAAATGACGCGACGCTTATGTCGTAAATAACATCTACGTCGTAAATGACGTAGACGAAAGTTCGATGAGGTTTACTATAAGTAATTATTTTGATATTGTTCATACAAAAATACTAAAATCGTGATTACAAAATGGGATAATGGATTAGGAGGGTCAAAATTTGGGGTTATATGTATTTTTTGACGCTATATTTAAATAAAATACAAAATTAAAACAATGTCAACAAAAAAGGAAAAATAAATCCTGGATAGGACCACTCTTAACACCTAGGAATATGAAATATACTTTACATATTTTTATATATTAGATTAAATGTTATTTAATTAAACATTCATTGATAATGTATGAACAAATTTAGGCGAATTAAAATATCTTATTATTTAGAAATATAAATGTAGCACTAGAATTCCTTTCTAGCTATAAATATAAGAGTATAAAAAAACAAAGCTTTTATTTTAAGGTTACTTTTATATCGCACGTCTGCGATCACGTCATAGACATTTAAGACATAATTTAGTGCTCACATTGCATACATCCCAGATATATTTCCAGATCGATTGTTGAATTGACAAATAGGTTTTATTTATTTTAGTATTTTTTAGAAAGTAAACTAAAGTACAATGAAAAGTTAAGACGAAAAGACAAATAAAAATTCCAAATAAAAAAATGCCGTCTGGCTAGAATAAAGTTCATTTGAAACATTTTGAAACATTTAAGGTGGTTGTCAAAATATTTATAATTTTTGAATCAAAACCCTTCTCGGACATACGCAAAACAATTCACTACAATACAATCGGATGAATGGCTTATAAACACATTAAATAGAGAAACACACAAAAAATATTTTTATTTATTGAGAAAAGAAGATATATTATTTGTCGTAAGGCAGAAAATACAGTTCCGTGTTTTCTTTGATTAGTCGGTTATAATTCTAAGTCAACGGTGCCAGGGATGGTAATGCAACCTACTGCCATAAGGTGGAGTCTACGTCGTAGCAGAATTATCGAACAGTGTTCACTGGGAGAGGAAGTGAGACAAGTTTTGTAAACCTATTGGAATTTTGTAATATATGACTCGTCTGTACAGTACAGTAACAGCCTGTAAATGTCCCACTGCTGGGTTAAGGCGTCCTCTCCCTTTTTGAGGAGAAGGTTTGGAGCTTATTCCACCACGCTGCTCCAATGCGGGTTGGATAAGGCAGAATTTCGGTGAAATTATACACGTGTAGGTTTCCTCATGATGTTTTCCTTCACCGAAAAGCTGAATTATATATACAAATTAAGCACATGAAAATTCAGTGGTTAGAACACGTGAATCTTAATCGTTGATCGTGGGTTCAAACCCGGCATTCAAGCACTACTGAATTTTCATTTGCTTAATTTGTTTTTACAATATCGTGCGTATAATGAATCATAAAAACTTGACTATATTAGCGTTATTGTTTAAAAAAAAATCGGAACGTTGACATATCATAAATGTTCCATGGCTTACCTGGATAAGTATCACGTATTATTTGACGAAATAATTTGAAATAATACCTCCTTGGCACAGCGAAATGTCATTTAAAAATATCACGTATTATTAGGGAGGGGTGGTAGGGCTTTGTGCAAGCTCGTCTGAGTAGGGACTACCCCACTCAGACGAATAAGACGAGTATTGCTGTTTAATGATGGATTGATATGACTCATCATATATTCAACCACCAAATAACAATTCTTAGTTCTATTGTAATCCGGTTTGAAGGGTAAATGAGACCAGTGTAACTACAGTCACAGGGGACATTCCAATTCCCAAGGTCGTCAGTCTACCCATCTGACTATTTTATATTAAAAAAAAAAGTTAAAACATATGTATATTATGTCTTCATATTTACAAACGTACATCAAGCTCATTTTCTTTTATGTTTTCAGGATATTAATCACCTGAAAAAGCTTAAGTGCATTGTGGCGTAAATCTCCAAGCTATTTTCAAGCGAATTCTATAAAAAATGTGTACGTTCAATTTATTTTTAATCTATTTTAATGTTTTTATTCAGTCTAGATTAATGTAGAATGATATAATAGCGGAAATTACGAATGAAAATAGATCAGTCTGTTTAATATTCGGCAAGAATGTTTCGTACAGGAAATTAACTCATTAGCTTAAATTAAATAGCAAATTATATTAATTAATTATTGTTTCACGATAAAACCTTCACAATAATCATATAATTGATATTTATGAAAATATTATCTTGAGTAAGTTATTTAAAAAAAATGGCACATCAAATCTAACTAAAAATAATAACGACTCGAAATAAACCACTACATATTCTCTTCATATATAATGTGAAAATTATCATTCAACTATAAATTATTTCTGAACGACGAATTAAAATTAAATATGTTATTATAAAATCACGTCTCCTTCCCCATTGAAGAGAAAACTTAGGGAAATAATTCACCTCGCGGCTCCATTGCAGGAAGGTGCATACATGACAGGTTTTCATTCGACACATTCAGGTTTTTTCACAATGTTATTCAACACCAAGCATGAGATGAATTAAGCTCATGAAAATTCAATGGTTCATAACTGGGCACCCGCAACCTTTAGTTAAGATTCACGCGTTCTTACCACTGCGCCATCTCGGCTTTTATTATAAAATTATATTATATAACATTAAAAATATATCAAATTATATATTACACGAACTGTACAGAAGGTCATGAATGAAAATCCAGTGAATGATTCATCTTGAATTAACGCAGGCATGACGTCAAAGCAAGTATTAATCTTGAATGGTATTACACAAACATCTTCCATGTAATAAACCATTTTCATAGCTGCTGAGTTTTCCCTTGCTTTGTTTAGAAAGCATCATTTGTCAATGACAAAGTCTGCCCCGGCGTGAAGTTCAAGGTTACACCATAAATAGACAGCAACGTCCGACGTTGAATTATTCAACGCGTGACGTCAAATTTTTTAATGCTGAAAACTGTTCGATCATCATGCTCGTTCGTTTCATCCTATAGCGTTCAAGGATGCAATAAATAATGTAACAATAATAATAAGGCCATTTCTCATATCTTATATCTAGCGGCAACAATACTGTATTGTAATAAATTTGATTAAGGATTTATTCAGCACGGTCAGTTTTGCATAGTTTCTGAATATGGCCTTAGTTGAAGGTGTTATTTTCCGTGGATATATATTCCGTGAATATATACATTTTGAAGGAAAACATCATGAGGCAACCTGCATGTGTAGAATATCACTGAAATTCTGCCACATGTGTATTCCACTAACAATTGAAGCAAAACATTGAAGCAGCGTGGTGGAATAAGCTCCATACCTTCTCCTAAAAAGGCTTTGTAAATATATATATATATATATATATATATATATATATATATATATATATATATATATATATATATATATATATATATTAGTAATACATCAATTATATTTAAGCTTATATAATAAAATTTCATTCTATTTGACAATTGTACCTAAAATTCCGAATTTTTTACGCCCCTAGGGTGTATTGACTGCGGAGGGTATGGCGGGAATTTTTGATTTATCGTGAATAATGCTAAGGGTACGGCTATAGTCACTCAATCATGTGGAAGCCATTCGGAAATCGAAGTTATTCTCTGCCTTATGGGAATTGCGTTGGGTCTGAACTTAAAATATATTTTTATTCTACCAATTAAATGGAAAATAATTGATGCTCAAAATTATTTATTAAAAAAAACAATTATTTTATGTGTGATTTTTACCAATGTGGACTTTATGGAGTGTTTTAGAATTTTGACATATTCAATCACCAGACATCAATAGTTTGTATTGATGTGCTCTCATGTTTGTGTCGATTTAATTTATTTGTAAGAAACTCAAAGAAATAGTTTAAAGCAATTTTAATTCTAAAACCCATTCGTAAAGACACAAAATACAATAATGTTTATGAATTTAATATATTGTTAATACCTACTTAATATAATTTTCTGAAAAACTATTGGATTTTTTTATCAAGATTATAATAGCAGACTTATTTAAAATACAAAAAATATAGCCTATTTAATAACATTATTTAAATTAAATAGAACAGAAAAGGTTTCCTTTTTTACATAAATCTTATTAGTCTTTACTGAAAAACGAACAAAGGTATCACTTTAAAAATATGTCGAACAATGTCAACTTTGATCTGGAAAACGCAGATGAAAAATCCTTTAACTTTTAAGCTGGAGCGCCCGACACCGACACCCTTTGATGTCGGAAAATTACCGTTTGACACATACGAGTACGTAGCGTAAAAGCTGTATGCAGCTTTTGTATACATACATATGTGTATCTTACGTTGCACACACACAGATATGTTTATAACAACAAACTAACACAAAGGTGTCGTATAACTAAGGCTGGTTACTCAAGTTGATAATAATACCGACAAATGGCTAAATCATGTGAATTAACTTAATATTGCGGTGAGTTGCGGTGAATTTCCATGTGCTTAATTAGTGTTTATAAATTTATCCCATGATGGTTAAGGTAAACATTATGAGGATGAAATTCTGCCTCTATATATACATATAAATAACTCCCAAATGGCTTCAATTTCGATTGTAATCTTAATATTTATAATATAATTCTTCTGTATCTGTGTTTGTCACCTAACGCCTCCTAAACAGCTGGACCGATTTAGATGACTTTTTGTGTGTATATTAGTTTGAAAACACAATTAGTCCCGGTAGGTGGCGCTGCTTTAGATATGTCACTAAGTGAAAAAATGGTAGAACGACGGCTTCCGGGGCCGCTAGTACTTGATATAATTACAAGATAATTTTAAAATTGATTACTTTTATTGAAAAATTGAAATAAATCATGTGATTTTTTTTTTTAAATGACGTTCAAAAGTCTTGTGAGCCTACGTTTTGATATTAATTGGTAATTGTAGACTGATTATTTTTTTAATTATTTAGAATCATTTGTCAGCGTGCTCACGTCAAATTAGTAAAGATTCATCGCAATCAGATGAATTGTATATAAACATATTGTAATTATATATATGTACATATGATACAGATGGACACTTGCGGGACAAACAAATATTTATATTTCATACGTATTTTTAACAATGCCAATGTATATAGTTCCATTGTTATTTTTTTAATCATTCTTACAAAATAGCAATAATTTTTATTACCACGTTAGGGGTTATGTATTGAATGAGCCAGTGTAACAAGCACCAAGGACATAAAGTCTAAGTTCCTATAATTGGCAGTGCCTTGGTTGTAAAAAGAATTTTTATATGTGCTTATGCCTTTGTGACTATTTACCATTAGGCAGAAAGATTGTCCGTCTGCTTTTCTTCTTATTTTTAAATTATGCTGTCTTTGAATTTGCCACCACCAAAAACCAGTTTAAAAAAAATAGTATAGACTAGGCTATATAAAATCACTTTAAATTATTAATTAAGTTTAAGGATAAAGTTTAACGTGTGTGAAACCAGACATAATACCCAGTATCAAATAAAAAAGATTACTATTACACTATAATATTTCGATAGTATATAATATTAAAAAAACTATTTATTAGATGTTGCATTTTCTGTACAAGCATACATTGTTTATGTTGTATCAACCTGATGGATGGCCGTCGAAGCGATCGACACGACGACGTGACGTGAGGTATTATTCCTGAGAACGTTGCGATAACTTGAACCATAAAGCAACTATGTAGAAGCGTTTCTGTGTACGTTATAACGCGTATATTTTCAGAAGATACGGAGAGGCACTCTACTGTATTATACTTCAAAATGAATATATTGTCTTAGTAAGTTATGAAACGCCAAAGAATAGATGTATAAAATCTAAATATAACAAAAATGTAACAAAGACAATTATACAAATTTACTTTTTAATAAGGAAATAACAAACTGTTTTTACAATATTAATTGGATTAATTCCAGGATAACAGTATGGCATCATTGGATAATTATAATATTAACACGTGATAGATCGGGGAATTTGGTTTTCAACAGTGGATTTGTGTCAATTTTTTTGCCAGGAGTTGACTGCCTCGTTTGTCTAGTGAATTGACGTAAGTCCGCAGACCCGGATGATCAATTCCCAGGTCGGGCCAATAAAAAGTTATTGGGTTTTCTGTCAGAAAACTCTCAGTAGCAGCCCGGAGTCTGGATGTTGGAAGTATATACACTCCCGTGCCTCGGAAAGCACGTAAAGCCTTTGATCCTGCGCCTGAACTCTTTCCGGTCTTGTTGGATTGCCGTCCCATGATGATGAGAGTTAGGAAATAGAGAGTGTACCTGTGTTTGCACACACACATGTGCACTATAATATCTCCTGCGTAGTTGACTAATCTCTCTTGAGATTGGCCGCCGTGGACGAAATCGGTTTGAAGGATTATTATTTTGTCAGGAGTAAACTCCCTGGAGGTCGGTCTCCTTCTTACTCACTATTCTCTCTACACATAGCAATATAGCTTGTATTGCTGTTTCATTTAAAATGATAATGAGTGAGTTTGTGTAAATAGCAATAGTACAACATTCACCAAAAATCATAGCATCTCAGAACCTGGAGCTGGCACCGCATTTGCGTTGTAAATGGTTTTTACTTCTTATATTCCCAGTGTATGAGCAGGTTTCCATTTATCACGCGATTCTATACTTTCGCTGTTATAATCCAGCAGTGCAGCAAATACGAGACTACTGGAAAGAGTTCAAGCGCAGGCAAACGTCTTTAGTGTTTTCCGAGAGTGTACGCACTGATAATTTTCAAACTTTGATCCCAAAGTTACTGAGAATTCCCTGACCTGACGTACAGGTTTATTTTAATTATTTAATTTATTTTGTTATACAAAATGTTATAAGTCTCTTTCTTTTTTTCTTTTGAATCACGCGTCTTAATACATTTTGACATAACAAGTTCCATTGTACTTACAAAGAACATACTTTGCCTGGTACATAAATCAAATTTGTATTGTTCGAAATTGATGAAGTGATATCGCTGTGACGTGTTGTGAAATATTACTCTTGTAAAAAATTATTGTTATGCCAGTGTACGTGATATGAATTTTTGTGACATATTTGTTAAACAGAATGAAAAATTAAAAAGTTACAAACAGTCAACATTCCTATAGCTTCAATTTTATAAATTAGACAAAAAAATCTGACATGATGAATCATAGGATTTAAATGTATACATCAATTTCTAAATTTAGCATCCAATATTTAATACTTATTATAGACTCTTACAGTAACAGCCTGTTAATGTCCCACTGCTGGGCTAAGGCCTCCTCTTCCTTTTGAGGATAAGGCTTGGAGCTTATTCCATCGCGCTGCTCCAATGTGGTTTGGTAGAATACACATGTGGCATAATTTCAATGAAATTAGACACATGCAGGTTTCCTCACGATGTTTTCCTTCACCGCCAAGCACGAGATGAATTATAAACACAAATTAAGCACATGAAAATTCAGTGGTGTTTGCCCGGGTTTGAACCCATGATCATCAGTTAAGATCCATGCGTTCTTACCACCAGGCCATCTCGGCTTATTATAGAGTCATACTGATCTGCAAACATATGAAATAGTTTGTGTTTTATTATTCAGTATTAAATTATACACTATATGTAAAAATCTCTATTATATATATTAATATAGTTAAATATAGTAATAACATTAAAGCCTATAATAAATACTAGCTGTGCCCGCGCTTTCACCCGCGTATATCTTAAAAAAATCACTAAGAAGACTTATAATGTATTACTATATCATCATCATCATCATCATATTCAGCGGAATTTTAGTACTTATTCGGTTTTTACCGCACCTTTCGGAATTGCGATTCAAAGGGGAAGTACTGCTAGCATTCTTGCTACCATTCCACGCGGTCACGATTTGTGTACAATTTTTAACTATTTTTAATTTTTATTTGTATTTATTTAAGGCTTTACTTCACTTGTCAAACTAACCGACTAAGTATAAATTTAACAAAACCATGAAAAAATATATATGCGGATGCGAAATATAATACCTACCTAACCTATAAATATAATACCTACCTAACCTATAAACTTTTACCTATAAATAAATTTACAAACCGATAATAAATGCGTATCTATATATGAGTATTTTGAAAAACGCGTTACGCGTTTCCCCCACGGGAACAGTGGAGGGGTATGTGGGGCTCGCCGGTGTCCAAGGCGTCGAGTGTGCCCCGAACATCGGAATACCCACTAAAAAACCAGCAGTACCCTTTCCGTCTTAAAGAGGAGCGCCACGGGATCGCTTTCGCATGCTACCGTGACGCTCAATTTTCAAACAACCTACTCAGCTACCCATTGTAATAATAAATTAATTATGTGAAAAATATAAAAAGTATTAAAACCTGTCTATGTCTATTTTCGGTCTCATCTCGATATCTTTTATAAGAATTAATATTTTATAAAAACGACTGCAAATAATCTTAGAACAAATTTGATTACCATACAAAAAGTTACTGTCAACCTTAAAAGATAGACATATAGGTTTCCGGATAGTTTGAAAACACAATTAGACCCTAGGTAGGTAGGTAATTAGGTAGGTGGCGCTGCTTGAGATATGTCACTAAGTGAAAAAATGGCAGAACGACGTCTTCCGGGGCCGCTAGTACTTGATATAATTACAAGTTAATTTAAAAATTGTTCACTTGTATATTTTTTTTTTATAGAGTAGGAAGGTGGACGAGCATGTGGGCCACCTGATGGTAAGTGGTCACCAAACGCCCTTAGACATTGGCATTGTAAGAAATGTCAACCATCGCTTATAGCCAATGCGCCACCAACCTTGGGAACTAAGATTTTATGTCCCTTGTGCCTGTAATTACACTGGCTCACTCATCCTTCAAACCGGAACACAACAATATCAAGTATTGCTGTTTTGCGGTAGAATATCTGATGAGTGGGTGGTACCTACCCAGACGAGCCTGCACAAAGCCCTACCACCAGTATATGAAGCTTTCGTAAATATTGATCCAATAAAAATCGAAATAAATCATGTGATATTATTTATATTTTTTTTAAATGACGGTTCAAAAGTTTTGTGAGCCTACCTTTTGATATTTTTTTTTTTTTTTTTAGATCTACCAACAAAAGATACAATAATTCGTGTACAGCAGTAATTTTTAGTAATACATTTCAATTGTTCTTTTACTTACAGGTCATTACAGCATGCAATTTGTTATAGGCAATCATCGACTAACAGAGTTACATTAATAAAAATAATAGATATTCAATTGCGTAAAAAAACATGCTTACAAAATACAGGATTTATCTTAATTTATGTAAAAAATAAAAATTGTAAAAAAGGAAAAAAAGCTAATAAAACTATATAAGAATTCCATTGAATAATCAAAGTAACAAAGTAATGGTGTCAAAAAATTGTTCACAAGTATTTAAAAAAAAAATTCACGATATAAAAAAAAAACATATAAAAAAAAACACAGAAAAAAGCAGATAAAATAACATCATAACTATTTATTTATATTCTGTGCAAAGTGTTTTAGATGTGAGGCAATTTTATTTTTAAAGGAGTAGTTACTATCATGCAAGATGTCTAGTTCATTGATACCAGTCGATAGCTCGTTATACGTCCTAGCTAGTCTGTTTATTGGTGAATTTTTTCCTAGGTTGGTTTTTTGTTTAGTTGTTACAAATAACGGTGACTTGTATCTAGGTATTCTGAAAGGCACGTTAAAACCAATCATAGAGAGGATTTGTGGGCAATCAATTTTATTATTTAATAATTTGTGTAGAAACGTTAGATCTAAAAGTTTTCTTCGACAATTCAAGGACAGTAAGTGGTAGTTATTAAGTCAGTCCTGGTACTGTTCGCCCCTCAAGTTATTAAATCTATAATGTAAAAATTTTAAAAACTTCTTTTGCACTCTCTCGATTGTATCAATATGAATTTTATATTGAGGGCTCCAGACAACAGAACAGTATTCCAGTTTACTTCTAACCAAGGAGTTGTAAAGAGTTAAGATTGTATATGACTTATGTAGCTCCTTAGAGTTTCTCAAAATGAATCCCAAAGACTTGAATGCGGATGTTGTAATGTGTTCGACGTGAGTATTAAATTGAAGCTTCGAGTCCAAAATAACTCCTAAATCTCGAATAGTTTGCACCTTGTTTATAGTAATACCAGATATATTGTACGCACTTTCTATAGTGTTTCTTTTTCGTGTAAACTGAATATGGTAGCACTTCTTGATGTTTAATTTCATTTTATGTAATTTGCACCAGTTTTCAAGGCGATCAATATCTTCCTGTACTATTGTCACGTCATTGTGAGTTTTAATAGTCTTTGTTATTTTTAAATCATCAGCATACAAGTAGGCTCTAACGTGTTTAAATATTAAGGGTAACTCGTTTATAAATATATTAAAAAATATTGGACCTAGATTTGATCCCTGTGGTACTCCTGAATGTGAAATGTATGGAACTGACTGATATCCATCAATAACTACTCTAGATGGGCGTGCGTTAATATAAGAGGTGCACCACTTTAGTAAGGTGTCAGTTATACCGAACGATCTCAATCTCTCCAATAATATAGAGTGATTAACCGTATCAAAAGCCTTCGAAAAATCTGTATAAATTGCATCAATTTGTTCACCCTCATCTACAGCTCTAACTGTTTCTGTAACAAAGGTGACAAGGTTGGTATTAGTAGATCTTCCTGATACGAATCCGTGCTGATTACTATTTATATGGGATTTAAGATAATCTGCTAAATTATAATGTACAAGACTTTCGAAGACCTTTGCCACAGCTGACAAGATTGATATCGGACGATAATTTTCGACGGAAGCGGGATCATTGCTTTTAAACACAGGTACAATTCTCGCCTCCTTCCAAACTTGTGGAAATATTCCTGTATTTAAAGATGTATTAAAAATGAGATACAATGGAAAAGATAAAGTAGACGCACACATTGAAAGGAAGTAGGGAGATATGTTATCTGGTCCTGCGCCTTTATTATGATCAAGCCTCTTTAATTTTTTTTATTAAATGGTAATTGTAGACTTTGATTTGTTTAAACTAATCTATTTACTGGTACTTATTCAGAATCATTTGTCAGCGTGCATTAGTAAAGATTCATCGCAATTAGATGAATTGTATAGGAACACTTGCGGGACAAATAAATATTTATATTACATATATATTTTAACAATGCCAATGTATATAGTTCCATTGTTATTGTTTTAATCATTGTTACAAAATGGCAATAATTTTTATTACTACGTTAGGGGTTATGTATTGAATGAGCCAGTGTAACAAGCACCAAGGACATAAAGTCTAAGTTCCTATAATTGGCAGTGCCTTGGTTGTAAAAAGAATTTTTATATGCATGGACAAGTTAACCAAATAATAAGCTGAACCCTACTTAATATAATTGATCGTATAGATCTGAGTTCAACTTACATTGGAAGTTCTACATATCTGAAACTCTCCATTTTTAACTTTGTTTTGTTCCTATAAACTTTCAATCATCATCAGTTTACAGAATAAATGTTCACCGTGATTCTTCTAATTGACATAACTCTATTATTTATGAACCGATTGAAATAAAACAATGAAGTTAGCTAAGTTAGTTAGTTAGAAAAATGGATTTAAGTGTGATTTTCACCATTGTGATTTCATTTTTTTTATAGAATTGGAAGGCGGACGAGCATATGGGCCATCTCGTCAAAAATATGCATTTTGGAAATAAATATCAAATTTTATTGTATTTTCAATTCAGTATTTTAGCGGTAATAGCTTACACATAAAATATAAATGAATTCATAAAATGAATGATATGATTCAAAATATGAATGAACTTCCAATGTAAGTTGAACTCAGATCTATACGATCAATTTTATTAAGTAGGGTTCAGCTTATGCTGGAATAATTTGGTTAAAATGCCCACCCACTATCCATCTACCAATAACCATCTACCAATCACGCCAACCGGCTCGTCAAAAATATGCATTTTGGAAATAAATATCAAATTTTATTGTATTTTCAATTCAGTATTTTAGCGGTAATAGCTTACACATAAAATATACTTTAATTACTGGTGGTAGGGCTTTGTGCAAGCTCGTCTGGGGAGGTACCACCCACTCATCAGATATTCTACCGCAAAACAGCAATACTTGATATTGTTGTGTTCCGGTTTGAAGGATGAGTAAGCCAGTGTAATTACAGGCACAAGGGACATAAAATCTTAGTTCCCAAGGTTGGTGGCGCATTGGCTATAAGCGATGGTTGACATTCCTTACAATGCCAATGTCTAAGGGCGTTTGGTGACCACTTACCATCAGGTGGCCCATATGCTCGTCCACCTTCCTATTCTATAAAAAAAAATATAGATATATACTGTGGCGGACTTTTTTATACAACTATTTAAGAGATACATATCCACCATACATTATATTCGTATAACTCTTACGGTTTTTGCAGCGCACGCCAGAATGGCTCCAAGATAGTATAAATTATAGCCTATATGTTATTCTGATGTATGAGCTATATTATTGTAAAGTTTAATTAAAATCCATTCAGTGTTTTTTGCGTGAAAGAGTAACAAACATCCATACAAACTTTCGCGTTTATCATATTTATAGAAGATTAATAACAGTAAATACGAAATAAATATATTAATAAATGAATAAATTATTAGACTCAATGAAATATCACGTTAAGTGTGGATAATCCTCCAAGTAAAATTATCCTTTTATAGTTGTTTATATTACTACAGCTATTCATATAATACTGAGATGGCACGATGGACAAATAACCCAGATCTAGACCGAAGAATATAAGATGTTTATATTGTAAGTGAATATATTTTGAATAAGAATAAGTTTTAGTGCATATTCATAGCTCCAACAAAATTCTAATCATGGTTGCCAACAGACTAGACTGTATATTTATAAACCACTCTCGTAAAGTTTTAGCTGGACCAGTAAATTTTATGAGTAGTAGATAGTAGTGTTTATTTTATTTTTGTTACTTGAATAAATACATTATTATTATTATTATTATAGCGGATATATAAGCATAGAATATGTTAATCTTTTTTTAACTTTCCTTCTTCTTCGATTTAATTGACTTAAGTTTAAAGTTCATTCAAACAAAATCTTCACAAGTAAGACTCAATCATATTTAGTAAATTCTGTATAGTTTGTATATAATAATAATGTCCTCCAGACCGATTTCGACCACTGCGGCCAATCTCAAGAGAGATTAGCCAACTACGCAGGAGATATTATAGTGCACAAGTGTGTGCGCAAAACAGGTGCACTCTTTATACCCTAACTCTCATTAACCGATGGGGTGGTAATCCGACACGACCGGAAAGAATTCAGGCGCAGGAACAAGGGCTTTACGTGCTTTCCGAGGCACGGGAGTGAACACACTTCCAACTTTCAGACTCCGGGCTGCTACTGAGATTTTTCTGACAGAAAAACCCAATAACTTTTCATAGACCCGACCTGGGATTTGAACCCAGGACCTCCGGCTCTGCGGCCTTACATGAAGCCACAAGATACACAATATATAGAAAGATATTATTGAAATCAAGAACAGTTAAATATTGCCAAAGCGCCAATCCTGACCCAACTTGTACAGAAAATCAGGAAACCCGTTATATGCGTACTTCTATATCGTTCTATGTTCTGTGTTTGTTTTAATCAAGCATATGAATCAGATAAATATTTCAGATAATCAGATAAAAAATTAAGTAAACATAATGGTTTTAGTCAACATATTAAAATATATCTCACCAAATCTTTCTTTGGAAAGAAATGCTTCAGATCTTACTGATGGTAGAGCTTTGTGCAAGCCCGTCTGGGTAGGTATCACCCACTCATCAGATATTCTACCTCAAAACAGCAGTATTTGGTATTGTTGTGTTCCGGTTTGAAGGATGAGTGAGCCAGTGCAATTATAGGCCCAAGGGACATAACATCTTAGTTCCCAAGGTTGGTGGTGTAATTAACATTGGTGATGTAAGCGATGGTTAACATTTTTTACAATGCCAATGTCTATGGGCGTTGGTGACCACCATCAGTTGGCCCATATGCTCGTCCGCCTTCCTATTCTATAAAAAAAAGATCTAAGAACTTGCATTAGACATGGTGTATGTAAATCAATCTTATACATTTAATGTAAAACGATTAAACTACGAGCAGTAGGGCTATTCTGTCAGAACAAACTCGAAGCTCACCGCAGAAAACGATATAGAAAGTGATATGCGACATTGTAATCATTATAACATTTCAAGAATACACGCATAAAAATAGTATGCCACCTTAAGCCAGTTGGCAACATTTTCGGATGAGTAATGAAGGAGTTCTTAAGGATTATTTTTTTATATTTCAAGTTTTTTTATGTTATAGGTAGGCTAACGGACAAATGGGCCACCTGATGTGGTCACCACCGCCCATAGACATTGGCGATGTAAGAAATATTAGCGATTCCTTGCATCGCTAATGCGCCACCAACATTGGGAAAGACTGGCTCATTCATCCTTCAAACGGGAACGCAACAATACGAAGTATTGCTGTTTAGCGGTAGAATTTTTTTTTTTATAGAATAGGAAGGACGAGCATATGGGCCACCTGATGGTAAGTGGTCACCAAACGCCCTTAGACATTGGCATTGTAAGAAATGTCAACCATCGCTCATAGCCAATGCGCCACCAACCTTGGGAACTAAGATTTTATGTCCCTTGTGCCTGTAATTACACTGGCTCACTCACCCTTCAAACCGGAACACAACAATATCAAGTATTGCTGTTTTGCGGTAGAATATCTGATGAGTGGGTGGCACCTACCCAGACGAGCTTGCACAAAGCCCTACCACCAGTGATATGAATATGTGCCAGTGGTACCCAGACGGGCTTACATAAAGCCCTACCATCTAGTGAAGTTTTGTTTAAAGAATCAAAAATAGCCTTAATTTTATTTTATTCATATATTTCGTTTTATAGAACGTATTATTTGATCTGTGCGAACAAACAAACAGTAATATAAATACAGTGCAGCTCTGTATTTGTCTGTTTGCGTTGTTGTTGTTCAAATTGACTTTGATCAATACTAACAACACCGGAAGGTGGTTGAAGCGGAAATGCAGTCACTCACTCATACACATGTACCGAATTAATAATATAAAACTATGATGCTGTAGTAACAGCCTGTAAATCCCCCACTTTTGGGCAAAGGTCTCCCCTTGTGGAAAAAGCTTTTCGAGCTTTATCCCCCACACTACATCAATGCGAATTGGTGGAAATTAATGTGCTAGATAAAAAATATAGTACAATTTTCGAATAGGTTTCCAGAATGTGTTACCATTGGGCCATTTCTACTTGCATCGTTGCTTTCTCTTTAAAGTAATAAAGAAGCTAAAATTATTTTCTCTTTTTTTATTGTTTTTTTTTATATAATACTATTTTGCTTCTATACCCGATAGGATAATTAAGGGCAGTTTTGAAATGTTATTTTATTTCTTTGTCAGTTTTATTAAAAGGAGATATAACACGTGTTAAAATATTCACGGCCTTACTTATAAAAATTGTTTAGAGGGTGATTAGTTAAATAATGCTTTGTCTTCTTATCTCGAATGCCAAATTAATGATAAAATAAATTTATATTATTAAAGAATCAGCCGCTAAGCAACGTTTATAAATAAGGCTGTAACACTTTAGGCAGCCTATATTCATGACAGCTGTCATTGAGAGGAGTGTTACAAATCAAAATGGAAATAAACTTTATCCAAATAGGCTCTTACAAGCACTTTTCAATCGTCATTTTACAGGATTACAATTTAAAAAAAAAAAGAAAACAAATTATACTTTATTCAAGTAGCCTACTTTATTAAACATTATTTACTCGTGCTTAACTAACAAAAAAAAATTGGCAACGTAAAAGCATACTCATATTATATTCATATTACCGCCGGCTTAAAAAAAGTTCTTAAATAAATTTATATTTGCTTTATTTGTTCTTACCATGTAACATAACAAAAACTACTTCAATATAGAGCTATTAACGCACAGGCGATTATACTTAGGCGTTAGTGTAGAGCGACCTAGATGTCTAGAACATTGATTGCACCAGTTGCCAGAAATAGGCCGATTATTGGATTTATAACTATAGGCATAGTGTTTAAGTAACAGTTGGCTAACAACTTAAGTTATAATCACTTCATAATTTAAAAAGATAACGAAATTTTGCAAGTAAGTAAATCCATAATTATTTATTTGTGAAGTTTTTCAAGGTCACAGAGTAAGGCTGATGAGAGACTCCATCTCGAAAAAGGGGCCTCTTATTCCACGGTCCACGTCGGGGTCCCCCTTGTGGAGCGTGTATCACAGTCTAAGGGACAGTGATAAAGGTGAAGGCAGATGAGTTATCTGGGTCTGATCCTGGACGGAAGATGGAGCATCAGGCAGCACTTTGTCCAACTGAGCCCGAAGCTCGTCAATGCAGCCGCCGCCTTTGCCGCCAGAATCACCATGCCGGCGCTTATACACCGGTGTAATGCGCCCCATGGCACTATATGGTGCACCCATATGGGTGGACGCTCTCACCGCCTCGTTAAAGAGCTCTTCTGCGGAGACCACAGAGAGTTATAGCGGTGAGAGCGGTACAAGCTTACCGTTCGGTGTCCCACTCTGCCGAAGAAGACCGGGGAGGAGGCGCCGACGCTATGCGCACCTTCTTCTCTCATTCTGTAATTATTGATTTGAAGGAAACAAGCTATTTTTATACCTTAAGAAATATGTAAGTTACTTAATTATTATAAAATGCATGATTCGTTTTAATTAATACTTTTAATAATTTCAATTGAGATATCGCTGATTAATTTTTTTATTATAACAATGACATTATTTATTAGTTATTTTTGACATTTTTTAAAAAATTACTGATGATTTTTTGTTACTTTTAATTTGAATTTGATTAGATTTAATCTGCAAGTGCTATGTGCACTTGTAATTGACATGCATATTAGATATACCTATTATTGTTTTATAAATAATTTTTTTCACTGATTTATATGTATGTTGTAAGTGTGATATTACAAATAAATAAATAAATATCTTACAAATAAACAATAAATAAATAATTACAAATGAATAAATAAATACCTTATCTATCGAATAACACGCGGGCGAAAACTGTTCTGTTGTATTATAGACAAAATTAAATATCTTCTACATAATATGTTCCTATTTCAAAATATCAAACAAAAATATACAGTTAGAAAACCAATAAATGTCAATTTGCACCTCACCCATGTTTGTCGAAAATTTTTATACGAAATATATTTCCTCGTTTCAAATACAATGCGTTCCTGGGAAGTAATCATAGCTTCCCATAAGCATTTTCCTCATATTTATCTATCAACCATATCTATTTCTGAGACCCCATACTGTTCGGGATAGTATATGGTAGAATTTAGGGTAATATTTAAAATAGAAAAAACATACAAACGCATTTTAATAATCAGTAACCAAAGAGCTAAGATGGCCTAGTGTCTAGAACAAGTGAATCGTTACCTAAGGTTATATGTTCAAACCGGGGCAATCACCACCGAGTTTTTATGTGCTTGATAATCAATGGTTAAGTTGCTCATGCTTATTACTTAGAAAGCGAAATATGTTTGTACAGTACAGTACAGTAACAGCCTGTTAATGTCCCACTGCTGGGCTAAGGCCTCCTCTCCCTTTTGAGGAGAAGGTTTTGGAGCTTATTCCACCACGCTGCTCCAATGCGGGTTGGTAGAATTCACATGTGGCAGAATTTCAATGAAATTAGACACATGCAGGTTTCCTCACGATGTTTTTCTTCACCGTTAAGCACGAGATGAATTATAAACACAAATTAAGCACATGAAAATTCAGTGGTTCTTGCCCGGGTTCGAACCCACGATCATCGGTTAAGATTCACGCGTTCTTACCACTAGGCCATCTCGGCTTTTTTATATAATTTTTATATAATATTAATATGTTTGTGTTGGATGAAAATCTCTAAAATGTTTATCTATTTATCCGCATTGGAGTGTTGGAATAAGCTCTAAGCCTTCTTCTTAAGAGCAGATCTTTGAACAGTAGTGGGTCATTACCAGGTTACTTCACATATAATAAAAAAAATGGAATTAAGAAATCATGGTCCGACATTTTGTTTGTGTGATAATAAAATGTAAAAATATGTTTCTGGATTTCCTTACATTAATATGAATTTTCACTATATTTTGCTGTCGTACAAAATTGACAAAAAATTCATGAGAATGATATTAATACATTTTTTTTTTATAAAAAAAATATTATTGCGATGTTCATCTAAATTTTTCAAATACTACTTTCTGTTCAGTATGTTTTAATATATTTGAATATCTGTCGGGCTTCAGTTCCCATCGGATAGATTCCGCAGCCAGCAGCAGGCACTGCAATAACGTCACGGCATCACTATCTTAACCTTCACTGGTCGGCTTTGCGCAAGCTCGTCTGGATAGGTACCACCTCATAAGATATTCTACCGCAAAATAGTAGTACTTGGTATTGTTGTGTTCCGGTTTGAAGGTTGAGTAAGCCAGCTTAATCACAAGCACATGGACAACATCGTAGTACAATCATCAAGGTTGGTGGTGCGTTGGTGATGTAAGCGATTTTTTTTATAGAATCGGAAGGCGGACGAGCATATGGGCCACCTGATGGTAAGTGGTCACCAACGCCCATAGACGTTGGCATTGTAAGAAATGTTAACCATCGCTTACATCACCAATGCACCACCAACCTTGGGAACTAAGATGTCATGTCCCTTGTGCCTGTAATTACACTGGCTCACTCACCCTTCAAACCGGAACACAACAATACCAAGTACTGCTGTTTGGCGGTAGAATATCTGATGAGTGGGTGGTACTTACCCAGACGAGCTTGCACAAAGCCCTACCACCAGTAAAATGGTAAAACAAACAAAACCTTCATCATTGAAACAAAACCAGTGATTTTGAAAAAAATATATCATTAGACAAACCTAAACGAATATCCTAAACCTAATACGATTATTAATTCTGTGCGAAAATTGATTTAGAAAGAAAACCGATTCGATACCGATAGATATTTCTTGAATTTCGTTTCTCATGTTGGTCAAACGTATCGTTTAGCTTATTGCGGTTGGCAATGAATTTTTTGCCAAAAATGATAAAAGTAGTCCAAGCTAAGCTTTAATAATATATGTCGTTCTATATATGTGTGAAGTATATACGACATAGTAATAGATTTTATTTTGAAAATTTAATTCATAACTCGACGATAGCACCGATCGAGTCGAAATTATGCGACTTTTTGGCATAAACAAGCATATAGAGAATAAAATAAATTTACAAGGCATATTATATAATCAGTAATAGCTCGACCACAATGTATATAATGTGTATCACAAAATAATTAATATATTTCGTAAAAACGACCTCAATCGGTTAGATAATCACAAACAGACACCTTTATACTAATAATTTAATACTATACTAATATTATAAATACGAAAGTAACTCTGTCTGTCTGTTAAGCTTTCGCGGCTAAACACTTAACAGATTTTGATGAAATTTGGTATGAAGCAAGCTAGAATTCCAAGGGCATTTAATTTTTTTTTATACCTAATTACCTACCTACTTAGTTTAGTATAATTAAAGATTTCTTGACGACACAAAATATTTCAATCAAAATATATGGGTCCATGAAGAATGAGGTCGTTATGAAGTACGGTGAAGGAAATCGAAGCCATTAATCCCCTCCTTCAGAACGAAAAGTCATATCGATATCTTGACAAGACAATTTATGTGTTACGAATTCTAATAATCATAAGATACAACAGCTGTATTTTAACATATCAGAAGAAAAATATAACAAATATATCTAATAATATGACAAATAGATCTCCTGAAACAATTCCTACCAATCTTCCTTGAATTAAATTAATTTATATATTTTACTGTTAATTACGTCACGGTATATTTTTCTACTTAACACGTTTTTTTGTCAAAGCAATATACGTTTACTTCTTTGTTTGTCTGCGGTACCTAACTAACTTTTTATACCTAATATACATTTTTTTATTACTATTGCTATGTGTTTTAAGTTTATATTTATTTGACTGTAACCAAGATACTTTTTTGAACTATTAATTTTTATCATTGTAATTTCTCATTTTAAATATTTTTTATATTTTTTATGAAAAATGATTGTGTGGAAGTGGAAACCAAACTTGATAGTGAAATTGACTTATACAATATTTTATCTTCAGTATTATTATATATAATATCTATGTCCTGTCACTGACATCTATCGCTTTATATCGACGAACCCATACTGAACATGAATGAACTATTACTACAAAACTATTTTTATAGTCAATTTAGCATCTATGAATTGGAATACAACATATGCAATGTTTTTAATTTTTACGCGTGGATTGTAGATGAAGATTTTTGTTGTGATTTGTTGATGAAGATTTTGTAAATAAAAATTTACAAAATCTTTTTGACATTTTTATTGTACGGAAGTTTTTCACGGGAAAGATAAGGCTACGTTTTAAATTTCGTATCTTTTATTCGGTTTAGTAAGTTCTTCATATGTATATGGTATAGTTATCACATTATTTATATTAGTAGTAAATTGAACTAGGAAAATTATACATTTTACCTAAGCGATAGGACATTAGCATACCACCAAAGAGATGGTCTAGTGGTTAGAACGCGTGAATCGTGGGTTCAAACCCTGAATTTTCATGTGCTTAATTTATGTTTATAATTCATTTCGTGCTTGATGGTGAAGGAAAACATCAACATCACATGAAATTCTGCTACATGTGTATTCTACCAACCCGCACTTGAGCAGCGTGGTGGAATAAGCTCCAAACCTTCTGCTCAAAACAGAGAGAGGAGGCCTTAACCCTGTAGTGGGACATTACCAGCCTGTTACTGATAGAACATTAATGCTAATATCTATTAGATATTTTTGATTAGTAAAAAGTCGTTAATTTATATATATTCAGTTTACCAAGTTTTCTGCAATAATGTCGTTAGTCAATATTTCTGCATTTGTTTTAATAGGTCACAAAAGTATGATACAGTTTGTTAAAAAAGTTACCAAAACATTTTACTAAATATATATTTTTGTACTTATGTAAAATCTATGATTCGGCTTATAATATAATGCTGATACTATAGACTAATTGCTGTCGTATCACACATCAATGTTGTCATAAAGATTTGTTCCCAATTCCCTGCCAAATTTCAGTTTTTCGAATACTGGCGTCAATTTATCAAGACGCAAAAATAAAATAGATATTCTGATTTATATTTTTAACCTCAAAATTTCAGATACTTCAGTCGTACGTACCAGAGCTAAGAGGCGCGATCTTGATTAAATACTTGTGGAATCCGTTTCCCGAAAAATGTCTTCACTTTCGAACCAAGTACCCCCAAGTATTTTTCTTAATTACATCTATGTTTTCTATAGTTACATATATTTTTATAAAAAAGTTTGTTAAATAAGTTATTGATCGTTATAAAATCCACTTTAGATAGCTAGTTCTGTATTTAAATTTGATTTTTTACAATAAGCAACTGCAATAGATTAAACTGCGATTGGTCAGATTTATGACCAATAGAAGCATGAATTCTGGTGACATAAAAATTAGCTTATTTCTAATGTCAGGTAAGAAAAGCTAATATAAAGTAATAGATTAAAATTTCTCACCTAATACAAAGAAGTCTTCTTACTATTAAAAAGGCCTAAAACTTAGTCTATCAGGCTGTTCCAGTGCGAGTTGGTGAAAACGAATGTGGCCCATTTATATTCATTATGACCATTTAATATTCACGTCTTCTATCCACTTGGAAATGTGGTTTCTTTTTTTAAAAAAAAGGTCAATTTAGGTTTGCGCCTGGTGAAGCACATGAGCTTATTAAAAACATAATTTAATATAAAATCTCCTACTTCAATAAAATACCGAAGTTAAACTTCTTGAGAGCAGGCTTTATCAAAGATAAGCAATAAAGTCAATGAAAATTATTAATCTAGCTGTCTAAAAATAGAATACAAATATATAAGTTTAACATCTTTAAAAGATTCTGAATATAGCCGACAAAAATTCTCCTATAATTCAATAATGGAATCCTTAAAACCTCAAATTAATTTAGTTTAGATTTGTGTTTTTAATCTATTATTTAACATCATATGATGAAACCATCAGAATAAATCTGACGTGGCTATGAAATACGTGACGAAACGAGACGAATTTGTTTGTTTGATCTTAATTTGTGTTTATAATTTATTTCATACTCGACGATGAAGGAAAGCATTGCGAGGAAACCTTCAATGTATCGGATATCTTCCAAAAAACCTGCCACATGTGAATCCACCGATTGGTGTTTTGTGCCCATCTCTCAGACTCAGCCACCGGACTAGCCTTAAAGCTAATCGGAGAAGCTGTTGGCTGTGGTTATCTATTCTGACTTTGCTCAGTAAAACGATATATTTACTTCATGATATTTGCATATAACTATTATAAGTAAACAAGTATAATTAATAAGCCCATACTGTGGTTACAGATATTATACAACCAGCACAAATCCCAGACGCCCCATGTATATTTTCATATGATTGAAGTATTTTTTTATTAATCGGGGTTGTAATAATATTTACACCTACAAATAAATAATTAAAGATTGCTGATCGTTATGATATAACGTCTTACGTCGTATTTAGGAGAGTCCCGCTGAGTTTCTTGCGCCGGTTCTTAACAGGTCTGAGGTGATTCTTTCCGAACCGGTTGTAGATTTTTATAGTAATCAGTAAGTGTAGTGCTTTTATATTGACTCAAGAATTTGACTTTAATTGTCTTAAAGTAAGAAAATAGCTCTGTAATATAAAAGTTATTCAAGGAATTCTTATTAATGACAATAGCCAATTTTAAACATAATTTTAAAACATTTTGAAAAAATGCCAGAATCTTTAATATAATATTTGAGATATTAAATATTTGAAATATCTTCTTTGCTTCAGGGCTGACAGTTTTTTATCTTCAGTGTTCTTGGATTTTTCTGTGCCTTACATATTTAGTAGGTTTATTGTAATTACTTTTCTTTTTCGTTATATCAGAGGTGTAAAAATTAATTAATAATTATTTTTTACCGTTATTATCATTAGAAATAGAAATATTGATAATTCTAATTCTCATACATTTTACATTAAAAAAAATCTTAAAAAATAATATTTTAATTATTAAACAATAATTAATTATTTATTGATACATATAAAATTACTATGAATTAATTTAGGTTAAATTTGCCTGTAATGTGACATAAATCGGGATTGTATCGGCTTTCTTTTCTCAGTCACAATGTACCTACACTTCATACAATTTTTAATAATAAAATAATATCATTATACAATATAATACCAATGCTTACTCAACATATTACATCACATAAACATACGCACGCCGATGCATTCCATAAATAAAACATAAAAGTCATTTTAAATATTGACTTTAATATTCTATGTATGTACAAATTTTCAAACACATTATTGGATTCCAAAGGACAGTGTACGATGCGATGGGCAGAACAGTTTAAGTGCCTACAATTTCTTGAAATGATCTTGAATTTCGTTGCTTATTCAATTCTATCATCTGATAACGACAAAAACGTACTCGTACGGTCTATAGTTACACGCAAATAATATGAAATTCCTTATCTCTCTTTCATTAATATGTAACAGGATGAATGTGACCTGTGAATTTGTTAGTATAATTTCGGACGTCTGTTTCAAGAACACGTCTTAACAACGAGAAACCTAACAAAAGAATGTTTATGTAATAAAACAGTATTACATTATTTCACTAAAAATGTTGAAATGTATATATGTGTAAATAGTGTTTTTCTAGAAGTTTAAATCTTTACATAAAATCATTTATATACAATGAACTATATATTATATCACTCAGTCATCTTTACAATACATTTATTATCATTTGCAACCATTAACTTAGACAGAACTCAAAATAAAAGTCTAGCCACACATAACCCACAATTTTTGATATTTTTCATACTAAAAAAATTAAAATGGATACCAGAACTCTTCGGAATTTTATATTAAGCCAATTAAGAACCTAGAAATAAATGGATTTCGACGCTTTAATCAAATTTTATAGTCAAAAGTCGATGGAAGATGCTATGATTTATTTGTGAAGTTAACGAATTTATTTTTTTCAGTGTGACTTTAATTGACGGAACTATTTTTAAAACTTATCAAGAACTATATAACTATGCTGGATGCAACTGGAACTGAAGTTTATTTGTAAAATGCCAACAGTTGAGATGCGAACACACACACGTCGGAATTATTACGGTATCGTTCGGTAATCGGTATTTGAAAGAACAGACGTGGGCGTACGGTAAGATGGATTAGCACTAAGTACGAGCGGATAAATCGTTCGATATAATACCGTACGAACAGTATTATATCTTAATTTTCATATTTAATTCAAAATCTTTGAACAAACCCTTAACTTAACCTGTGTGAAGTCGGAACGCATACCTACTATATTATGGTCCTCGATGGTCTCAGCTTATAAGGGTTCAAATGAAGTCCTATAATATTGTCTTTTTCGTCAAAAAATTCTCAGTAGGAGTCCGGAGTTTGGAAATTGGATGTTTGTAGGTACACTTCCATGCCTCGGAAAGCAAGTAAAGTCTTTGGTATTGTGGCTGAACATTTTCCTCGTCGTGCCATCTCATCGTATTATGAAAATTAAGAAGGGTGCATTTGTGTTTGTGTATAAACTTGTGCACTATGATATCTTCCGCGCAGATTGCTAGTCTCCCTGACAGATGCCACCACCACCGAAACCTGTCATCAAAAAATAATTGTCTTAAGAATTACTTTGATTAAAACGAGTTTATTTACTAAAACAAGTTATCGTCGTAAAAATATTTGCCTCAATTAATTCCCACGAAGACAGACTAGGTGAAAACCTTGGGGCTTGCTACGTACTTGAAAGTATAATGCACTTTAAGAGGTTGGAAAATTTAAGTAGCGTTCAGTCTACTTACTCAACTCTAAGCTGAGTTAAAGACCAATTTACAACTTCACATAATTTAACACTATTAAACAATAATAACAAACTTAATAATTTTAGTTTACAAATTTATTTATTTTTAAATAAAAAAATTTCGTTTTTTTTAAATTTAGTTTTATTTCTACCGTAAGGTTCAGAAATGGAGTGAAATCATATTTTATTTGACTTGATAATTAAACAAAAGCATCTCATAATATAATATACATATGTACATAAACCCTTGCACAAGCTGCGAGTGAAACATTAGCTAACGTATAAATTTATATTTTTTACCATACCATATATATATATAGATAATATTATATATTCTGAGACATTATTCACATACGGCCATCTGATCCCAAATTAAGTAGAGCTTGTACTACGGAAACTAGACAACTGATATACTACATATACTACTTTTTTTTCGTAAATACATACTTATATAGATAATTACACCAGGACAAACAGACATGTTCATGCACACAAATATCTGGTCCTGGGTGGGAATCAAACCCACAAACTTCGATGTGAAAGGCAAGTATGTACCAACCACGCCAAATTCAATGTATTTCATTAATATAATGGACATATTCATTGTTTGATTAAAAATTAAATGTAAAGTGAAAAAAGAAATATATTTTTATCCTACAGCAGTTAATTAAGAAGAATTTCGAAGAGCAATTGCGTGTACGATATTGTTTGTCAGTCCGTCTTTAGCTACCACAAATAAGCTCGATGGTTTGCCCACCCGAGAACGTGTCACGTATACTTGTCCGTGTGACAAACATGGTGTGTCCAAATCTAAACCAAGGCCAAATGGACATCGTTTGGCCTTGCAACTTGTCGATTGTCATTATACATATATGCATAAAGCACCACCCTGCGAATTTTTTCATGCGTTTATTTATTATTGTTTTCTTAGGTTATGTCTACGGATTTTGAGTGTGAGTGGTGGCTCATCGTACACTCGTCCTACATTATGAGACAGAACTTTTAAAAAAGATGGTCCGTGTTCTTTATAATATTGGTATATGGTCACCCCCACCCACATTGGCACTATAAAAATATTAACCATTCCTTACATCGCGAATGTGCCACCAACCGTGGGAACTAAATTGCCCCTTGTGCCTGTAATTACACTGGATTCATCTCCCTTTAAGCCGGAACACAACAATACTAAATATTGCTGTTTGGCGGTAGAATATGGGATAACCATAGAACATACGAATGGAACATAATCTGTGTGCTGGCTATTTCGCTGTCACATCGTTTGCCATCACCATAATTTTTCTTCTTGCGCGAGAATTTTAATTTTGACCTGATTTCTAAGATATTAATTTAAATTAATCCTTTTATAATTCCAGTGAGGCAACCGCGTCTTTTTATTGCCTTTCAATCGATTCAATTAGCAACTAACAGTTTCTATTAACTATCAACAGACAAATTGCATGATTGCTAAATATTTTTTGAAATATAGTTTTTAAACAACTCGAGATGATTTCTTTACACAATCTATATAAACAAACATAATCTGTTCAAAGGTGGCGCTGCTAACAGAATTCAAATGGAATTAAGTTTTATTTATTTCATTAAATAATAATATCATTATTTCTAAAGGATTTTTTTTGAACATTGGCAAAGTAATTTTGTGTATTCTTCCAATCCGCATTAGAGCAGCGTTGTGGAATAAGCTCCAAACATTCTCCTCAAAAGGGAGAGGAGGTCCTAACCCAGCAGTGGGACATTAAAAGGCAAAAGTCAAAGACAAAATAATTTAAGCCCTTTAACAATAAATTAAACTAATAAATAATAAAATAATCAAAAAAGAGTACTATAAATTAAATATTGTTATAATTGCTTGATAAATAATGGTCATTGTTATTGTTTTTTTTCTTTCGAGAGTTTTTTGACGCTGAGCATATGATTATACTATCATTTCTCTGATTATATTGTCAATAGTAAACACTCGTTTCATGCGTATATTGAATGTATGTATGTATACTTGAATTAATTTATATGATTTATTAACTTATTTTTCAAGATTGCATTATTTACACTTGCTACAATTTCGGTTTCTTGACTATCCTCCATAAAATTGCGATAAAGACACGATATAAGTCCCGTGTAAATTAAAACAATAAAAAAAAAATGTACGGTTGGGAAAGAAAAGACCCGGGTCTTTTCTTTTGCAATATTTTTTCGTGTGCGAATGGACTTCAGGAACAGCCTTGCTACTACGGATACGTGCCGATGAGCAAGCCGTTCAATTGTAACATGCTCACACGCACATTTTTGTTAGTTGGTGAATTTGTTCGTCTATTCTTTCTGCTCTATTATTACGCATGCTTGATGCTTTAGTAGTTCGACGGGCTAAATGGGGCCCCTTGTGGCATTTTTCACTGTAACACACACACACACAAATAGTATTTCTTATCAATTAAATAAATCGTTAAATATTTTGCAAATTTTTAAATGTCAAAATGACGCGACGCTTCTCGTGAATGACGTGGACAAAAGTTCGATGAGGGGTAACTATAAGTCATTATTTTGATATTTTTCATACAAAAATACTATAATCGTGTTTACAAAATGGGATGAAGGAAGGTGAAAATTTGGGTTTATATGTATTTTTGATGCCAAATCAAAATAAAATACAAATAAAAAAATGTATAAAAAATCGTATCGTATCAGCCTTTTGCCGTCCACTGCTGGACGAAAGCCTCCCCCATAGAACGCCAACCATCCCGATCTTGCGCAGTCCGCATCCATCCCGAACCTGCCACCTTTTTTAAATCGTCGGCCCATCTTGTCACAGGGCGTCCTACACTACGTTTGCCTAAGCGTGGTCTCCACTCTAACACATGTCGGCTCCTTCGGCCATCAATGCGCCTGGAGACATGACCAGCCCACTTCCACTTCAGCGAGCTAATTCTATGTGCGATGTCGTTGACTTTAGTTCTCTGGCGAATGTCCTCATTTCGGATTCTATCTGCCAGAGAAACCCCAAGCATCGCACGTTCCATTGCTCGCTGAGCGACCCTAAATTTGTGGACCAGTCCTACGGTAACTGTCCACGTTTCGGCACCGTAAGTTATTACAGGTAGGATTAAAGACCCTGGTCTTAAGCGACTGTGGGATCGACATAAAAATTGATCGAGTCGTTTCGGAGGAGTTCGACCATAAACACAGTGACACGAGATTTTTATATATTAGAATATATCTTTATATATTATTAGTATGTTTATAAATCTTGCAACCGAATTTTAAACAAACTTTTAAACGCTCTATATAAACAGGGCGATCGTGAAATGTCAAAAAGTGATTCGCAATGTTGATTATGATAAATACATAACCTCGTTTTGTAATTAAAGTTTCAAGTAAACAGTCTGATAATTAAATATATATATATATAATTTAGAACGTAGCTTTCAAGGGAACCAAACCGATCTTGATAAAGAATCTTCGACTCCGGTGCGTATTCCGTAAAACACGTGATTGTAAGTGCGGATAAAATATTTCTTTATATATTTCGTAATCAAATCTAATGGACCAGAAACACGAATTTCTTCAAACTAAAGACGTTACAGCCTACGAGATCAAACGGGTCGAGAAAATTCTCAAGTCATAAGTATAAGTATTCTTTGAAGACGTATAGGGGATGTATTCATTTTATCCTTTTGACAAATAATACTGTTAAATTAAGCGAAATAATCATACGATCATTTGGGTTTTTTGAATTTAATGAATAAAACACGACTTTCTTACAATATACTAACAAACAGAACGATTTTAAAAATGTTTTTTTTTTTAATATAATTTGAATAATATCAGGTATATATATATATATGCTTTGTGCAAGTATGTCTATGTAGGTACCTCTCTTCACATGTTCTATCTAAAAACAAAATTACTTAGTTTTGTTGTGTTCCGGTTCGAAGAGTGAGTCAGTGTAATCGCAGTCACGAGAGATATCAAGAGGCCCATCTGTATACCTATTTTGAATCTATACTAATATTATAAATGCGACATAATCTCTTTGTCTGTGTCTAATCAAAGGTAACAAGCGGGCGAAGACTATTAAAAAATATATATTATGACCGGATACTTATTATATGATTGTTTTGTTTAATAGTTTACTAAGTAGTATAAAAATATTAAACACAGTTATAACGTTAAATGTGTCTAAATTTACTTGGGAGTTTTTAGGTAAAAACTATAATAAAATGAAATTACAAAAAAGAAGTTATTCTTTGATCAAAATATATAGAATACTTTTATTGTCAAATCTGGCCAACCCTGAGTTTGAAGCAAAGACCTTTGAATCAGCGGCCAATAAGCTAGCCCCAATACAAATAAGAGAATAGTAAATAGTAGAAAAATTAAACAAAGTTTTATCACAATCGGTTGAATGGCTTAGCGATTGACGACCACCATTCATTTTTATTTATTATATATTATATTTTGTTAATATATATAAAAGCAGCGGCCGATCGTCAGTTATTACGAACTTTATAAACGAGATCATTTTCCCCTTTCATGTCCGCGCTGATGGCCGGTGCTTTATCATGCGGTGGCAGCTGACATGTTTTGTCCATCTCGTCGAAACCAGAATGACCAGAATGTAATATAATAATATTCTAACATACTTATGCGATCTTGATGGTGCTTCTCGTAGTTCAATCATTAAAGATATAAAATGGGGCTTTTCACTACATAAAATCAGGTAGAGTTCAAATTAAGTAGATTAGTATAGTTTAGTGTCTTGATTAACGTTCTGACTTTGCGACCTTGAGCGACCATAGCTCATGCGGCCATCTTAGAAAAATAATACAACAAACCAGTTTTTCAAAAATATATGTTCTTCAGTTGCCTCTACGCTAAAAAGCAGTTATTATAAAATTTATAAAAAATAAAATTTATATGTTTATAATTATATGATGTATATCTTTTTATTACTATGTTCGACTTTTCGAATCAATGTTTCTGTACTGACGTCAGTCAATCGCTTAGAATGAAATGAATGAAAGAAGAATGGATACCCTCTGCTGATTCATTCATACATTAATTTGACGATTCTATTTAACTAAATAAATTGTAAATAATTATTTAATTGATAACCAAACATTAATTATCTGATAAAAATAAAAGATAAAATTCAGGTAAAAATTTCTGTAGCGCGTTAAGAGCTTAAAATCCCACTGTTACTTCATAGTTTTATGTTAAGACATTTTTCTTATTTCAATTAATATAGTTAAAAATATAGTTTTACCTCATATATGCATAGAAAAAAAATTAACAAAAATTACTCTTTTTTATATTTTGTATCATTAGCATACCGAGTAGCACGTTTCTACTCAGTATGCTAATGACACAAATATAAATAAGAATGGTTACTGTGTTTTCTTCACAATTATTTACAAAACTGTAATTTCAGATAAAAGTTAAACGTACGTTCAGAAATGATAAATTATAAAAGACACCAAATCGACAATCGATAATATACCTTTATATTTGTCTATACATTGTAGTTCAAATAAAATATGTTATTAGAATTAAATAGCTTAACAATTATATCTAGTTTATATATATAGAGGTTGAAAGATCAATTTGCGTTTAAATTGAACAATGTAGACTACTAGTTTTCACCCGCGACATCGTCCGCGTGTTGACGGGGTTGTGTCTCATGTTTATATATAAAAATATAACGTATGTCCTCCTTAGTGTTTAAGCTTGCTTCATACCAAATTCCATCAAAATCGCTTTCTCGGTTAAATCAGTTCAGTGTTCGACAGAGAATGTGTAACAAACTTTCGCATTTAGAATATTAGTATAGACAGAGTAAATGCTCTATATTATCTATGACATTCTTACTATATTACAATCATCCTAATAGTGTCAGTATTTTTATAGTAGAAATTTTAATTTATACTTTGTCATTGGAGCAGCGATGGCCTTACTTATGTTACAGAAGCCTAAGGATTTATGTTTAATATTATTTGTTCATCAGACATGGTCAGCACGTGTGGCACATTCGAGAATTCTCAATACAATGATCTTGAACCCCGCTCAACTGACTCACTTTACCTCATATAACTATCAAAGGTCGTATGTCACTGTTGCCATAAAATATTTATTAATTGAATATGTCATTTAATATTATATTCAATTAATAATATTTATTTTCCAACATATAGCTAATATATAGTCCAGACTGTGTTGAATAACTTTGATACTTCCTCGATATTTTACCTTTCCACTGGGTCTATAGATGAGCCAATTTACTCGTTAAGTAAACACTAATCCGGTTAATCAATATTTAGATTAATCATCCATCGTTTATTGATTTTGCTATAAGCATCGTAATTAAATGCCGAGATGGCCCAGTGGTAAAAGCGTGTGAATCTTAACAGACGATCGTGGGTTCAACCCCGGGCTAGCACCACTGAATTTTCATGTGCTTAATTTGTGATAATAATTCATATCTTGCTTGACGGCGAAGGAAAACATTGTGAAGATAGCTGCATGTGTCTAATTCTGAATCACTGATATTCTGCCACATGTGTATTCCACTTAGCCCAGCAGTGGGACATTCACAGGCTGTTACTGATCGTAATTAAACTAAAATGTTAGTTTTTGGTATTAATGTAATTGAAAACATAATTATAATCGATGGTTTTAATAAACCCACAGATAATATTGGAAAAAAATTAATAACGAAAATGTTCTGGTTAAATCAAAATTTAAAATGATACGTGGAAATAGTTATTTACACTTAAACTTAGTTTTGTATATTTGAATAAAAATAATATTTATGTATTAAATGAACTGTATAAAGTTTTTAAAGGATAATGTTTTATTTATAGCTTCCGGGGGTCGCTTCGACCAGCGCAACAAAATCTATGCGAACAAGAAAGAGTTCTTGCAAAGCTTCTTACAATGTTGTTGTAAATCGTATTATATTTTTATAGAAAAGTTGTTTGTAACAAACTATTTGAGTACTTAATAAAAAAATTGCAAATTATTACGTACAGTACAGGTACTGCAAAGATTATTTATATATCAAATCAAACACTGCTTCTTACTAATCTACTTCTTATTAAATCTAATTGGAACGCAGAGATGCGAAACGGAATTCCTGTACTCAAATTACACTAAATTACATAACGTTATAGATACTAGTACTAAAAATACATCATAGCATGCGATCGACGCAACGCGTCACGAGAGTCTCCTGAATAATTCTCCCATTATGATTTATGTATTATGGCTGAATCCAAATCTGCAAAATAGGGGGTTTTTTCAGCTTATTGATGTCACCTTTTTTTAACGCTGGAAAAACGCATTACGCGTTTCTCCCACGGGAACAATGGGGTGGGGGTATGTGGGACCGGTTTCCAAGACGCCGAGTGCGCCGCAAACATCGGAATACCCACTAAAAAAACAGCTGTACCCTTTCCGTCTTAACGAGGATCAAGGGATCGCTTGTGCATGTTAGCATGACGCTCCGACGGGCAATCGTCGGTCCACCTTGCCGCAAGGCGTCCAATACGAAGTTTACCTAAGCGTGGCATCAATGCGCCACTTTCACTTCAGCGAGCTAATTCTACGCACGATGTTGGTGTCTTTAGTTATCTGGCTTCTTATTTCTGATTATATCTGTCAGAGAAACCATAAGGATCGCGCGTTCTATAGCTCGCTAAGCGACCTTAAACTTGTGAACCAGTCCCACGGTGAATTTCCACGTTAAAATAGGGTAAAGGTAGAATTTGGAAAATCATTTCTTGTAGCAGAGAAACGGATTAGCACATAGACGTGAACTTAAAACATTTACCTGTAGAGAACATTCTGATTATGTGTTTGTGTTATTTTAAAGACAATATTATAGTACACTATGGTGGCGGGGTGTATGTCATTACGGCGAGAGCCACGGGTAAGGGCTGTCGTGCATCTGCGCATAGCGTGAATTACTGAGCCAGTGATATATGTAATTCCGAGTAAGCTACACTGATCAATAAATTTATTTATTCGAGAAGTAAAGATGTTTCTTAGTTATGTTGTTTTTTTTTTAAATTAAATATACTTTATCACTAACCACACAAGATAAGCTATCAGTTATCGTATAAGTAGAAAATTTGAATAATTTTGATCATACTTGTTTTCAAGTGATCGCTATTCCCGCGTCGTTAGGCACAATTAATCTTTTAAACACAGTTAAGATCTTATGTTAGCTGTCATGCACAATATTACGTAATCATTTAATACTACATATATAGCACCCAGAAAATAGATTTTATAAAAACTTCGAATTCATTTTAATACAAATAAAACACCAAATCATACAAATTGAAGTAAACTACTTACTCGATTAAATAACAATTAAAAGTTTTAACAAATCACAAGTGGCGCAAAAAATTAATTTAATGACCTTAACTTTCTGTCCACCTAAAGAATAACTAACTGACTTACATATCAATATACCGTAACCGTAACAGCCTGTGAATGTCCCACTGCTGGGCTAAAGGCCTCCTCTCCTCTTTTTGAGGAGAAGGTTTGGAGCTTATTCCACTACGCTGGTCCAATGCGGGTTGGTGGAATACACATGAAATTCAGTGAAATTAGACACATGCAAGTTTCCTCATGACGTTTTCCTTTACCGTAAAGCACGAGATGAATTATAATCACAAATTAAGCACATGAAAATTCAGCGGATCATCGGTTAAGATTCACGCATTCTTACTACTGGGCCATCTCGGCTCACGACTCAATCAATATACAGTCCAAGTTAATTGGGTTAGTTCAGTGCACCTTGAAAATTTACAAACCAGGCTTATTTTTATATGGTAGGTTAGAACTAAGGAAGATTTTATGAAATACTTCATTTTTGAAGAGACAACTATGGTAATTTAGTATTTAGCATTCTGAATTATGATGCAGCAAAGCCGCGAGTAAAGCCCTAGAATATTATACATTTTACACGCCATACCTTCATACTATAAACACAGTCATACACATTTAGATTTAGTAATAAAAACATTTGATATATAAGTCATAGACTTAATTATCACATTAGGTTCAACATTCGTTACAGAATTCTGTAATATATATTCTATAATTAAATACTATCCTATATTATAAAGATTCCTTGTTATAATTAATTATGTTGTAATAATATCTCGATAACTTGAGGTTGTACTAATATGCCGCAAATATAATGAAAATAAAAGAAATATCTATATTAATATTATAAATGAGAAAGTAACTTTGTATGTCTGTTAGGCTTTCGGGGCTAAACCACTGAACCGATATTCATAAAGTTTGGTATAAAGCAAGCTTGAACCCCAAGGATGGAAAATGCTATTTTTTTACCTAACACCCGCCTATCTTACCCAACACGCGAATATTAGTAATATATAAGTGAAGGAGATCGTTGTTTGGAGAATTATTTGTTTTTGTCTATGTATTTTAATGTGAAATATGAACGATGACGAATAGCATGTTTTACAAAATGGCATTCAAATGTTTAAAAAATTGCTTTAGTACGAAGTGATCTTTGCATATCAATTTATATTTACATATATAATACTTATGAATTGATTATAAAATTAAAAAAATACTATTATAATATTATTATAATATATAATAATACTCACCATTGATACCCTTATCTTCGATCTTATCGCCATGAATGTATGTATGTATAATATATATCGCCTAAAACAATCATGAGCCTCTTCATAGGACAGTAGAATCGTAGATAAGGAAATCGGCTAACGAATACCGTAACTATTTAAGACAGTGTGAGCGATCAAAACAGTATTTATTTAAGTTAATGCGGACTGATAAATTGGTCACCTGATGACCACCGTCCATAGACATTGGAAATTAGAAATATTAACCATCGCTTACATTGCCAATGCGCCACCAACCTTGGGAACTAAGATACCTCGGTCACCTGATGATAAGTGGTTACCACCGTCCATAGACATTGGAAATTAGAAATATTAACCATCGCTTACATTGCCAATGCGCCACCAACCTTGGGAACTAAGATGCCTTGGTCACCTAATGATAAGTGGTCACCACCGTCTATAGACATTGTTAATTAGACAAATAAACCATCACTTCCATTGCCAATGCGCTACCAACCTTGGGAACTAAGATACCTTTTGCCTGTCGCCTATAATCCACCTTGAAACTGTAACTCGGCAATACTAAGTATTGCTGTTTGGCGGTAGGATATGTGATGAGTGGTTACCCAGAGATATTTACAAAGCCCTACCACCCAGTAAACATATTTACTGTTGTTTAATTTATTAACACTTAAAATGTTTCTTATGTCAATTATTAACTTTTGTTTTAATAGTTAAGTTAGTTTATACTTAATGAAAATATTGTTTACACCTACAATGAACCAACCACACTTGGAGTAATTATCGAATAGGATAGATACTGTTGAAATTATTATTTTAATTTCTGTTATTTCAATGGTGTAACTTTCCTAATAAATTTTCCTAATAATTTTTTTAATAGTAAATGTCAATTTATTTATTTAAGCGGGTAAATGTTATCTATTATTGTACGTTTATAAATAATTAAATTGACCGTGGCTTCGCCCGCGTGTTAGAGAGAAACGGGCGTGTATAGTGTAAAAAATAGCATGTTTTTGGAGCTCGTCACAAATTATATCAAAATCGTTTCAGTATTGTAACCTTGTATAATCGCTTAAGCGTATCACTTGCTTAAGCGAGTTATTTTTGCATTTATAATATTAATATAGATACTATAATAATAGTCCTTTCTTTGTCGCACTTCCAAAAAATGGACTTGTTAACCAGCTCATGTGTTTCCTCCTCTTACAACCCCCTTGTTCCTTCAAACGAGGCGTGAAGAGGCATCTTGCGGGCCGGCAAGGCGGGGGCGGCTAGTGCAGAACATTCTTCCCGACTGTACTGGCCGTCGTCGCGTTTGGACTCTAATATATAAATATAACATATACCTAAATTTTGTTTCTAATCTCTTATAGTGATGATGTACCGTAGATTATTGTCTGTTATACTATGAAATCAGTTTTTGTTTAAGCGTATGTAAGTCATATTTTAACTGTACGTTTTTCGCTGTATTCGTTAACAAGATCTTATAGTGACTCATACAAAAATGGCATTGATGCGTTATAACAGTCGATACGCCGTAAATTTTCACGAGAGCATACCGTGATATTGACAGGTTTTATTGGTAATAAATATTTTAATTTTGTCTCATCTATTGGTTTTGTGTATGATTTTAAAAAAGGAAAATGACTGCCCAAAATTCTTCCCTCTCATTCCACAAATCTGCTTTGTTGCACATTATAAATATTGTGAGGAAAGTTATGCAACTGTCATCGTTACCACTACTAATTACGAGATTGATTATTATGTATAATAATCTGCAGGTACCTGGAATAAACCATTTAAAAACTAGTTAAATTGGTACATCTTACTATTTACAAGCGTATTGTTTTATTTTAATTTATAGTTGTATAAAATTTTGTATTTTTTTTTATTTACGTCCTACATATATCCATTACTTATTTATACCGTACGAGTATGTAAGTAGTACTCAAGTCCACAATGCAGACGTAATGAATAGCCGTACCACTAAGTACTCGTACTTGGTGGTAAGGCTTTGTGGATAGGTAACACCCACTCATCAGATTGTAAGAAATTACGATGTACCCACATTTTTATGTATAAAATAAAGAGTATAAAAGGGTCTCAAACGTTTTTTCGAGATCAGTTTTTATCGTACGCTGTCCGAAGGCAACTTAGTCGTGACATTCATAAGGTGCAATCGCGATTTAATTAAGGACTAATAATTGTGAAAGTAAACCGTGTTATAATTGTATTATGATTTAAGAGTGATTGATGTGTGAAGTGATTTAAAATAAAATTGTGTGATAGTAAATTGGTGTTTGAAAATTATAATCGCCACACTCGAAGAAATTATTTTACAAATATCAGAAGTGGGATAACACTGAGTCAAGATGTCCGGTGCTACACCTGCGCCTAAGGAAACAGGGAGTCGGCGATCTAAGAATCGATCTTTACGTTACCGTAATAAACGCCGCAAAACTACATCTGACGTTGAGAGCACTAGTGTTTCATCTAGTTCTCGCGATACATCCCGAATACGGAGTTGCCGTCACCGAAGACGATATTTAAAAGGTGTTGAGTGCAGTAAAACAAAACGTACACGTGAACCTAGCTAAGACAGCAGACATTATCGAAGACGTAATCGTAGTCGTAGCCACAAACGTGACTACAGCCGAAATCGCAGCAGTGAACACCGCTGTGACCGCCGCCGAGAAAGCAGCCATGCCCGTGATCAGCACTACAGTCGTAACCAAGGTAAAGTTGCTGGTCAACGCAGCATCCGCGACCGTAGCAGTGGCGGTAACCAAGAGGTGCTGCGTAGCTGCACCAACCAGTTGCTTGATCACGATCGCGGAAGCCATCACGCATCCAGGGAGCATTTTAACACTCATGGTATGGACTTTACAAATAATATTTTGTGTGAAAGTAGTAAAAGCAATAAATCTGACCTTGACAAATTTATAAGTTCACTATCAACAGCTATGGCTAAAAATAATACAGATAGATTTCAAAATACTATCAATACACTAAATGAATTTGATCTATCATTTAAAAAAAACCATGTCTATGTGGTTAAATAAAGTAAATGAGAGTGCATCTATTTTCGATTGGTCCGAAAAACAAACAATACATTTTGCTTTATCTAGACTTACTGGCCTGGCCAAAAGATGGTATGAGAGCCTTCCTTCACTACTTTATTCTTGGTCCGATTGGCAAAATAAGCTGCTAGATGCTTTTCTTTGTCAAGAAAATTATGGTCAATTATTAAATGACATGCTTTTGAAACGTGCAAAGTTCGGTGATTCATTGGAGGAATATTTTTATCAAAAAAATGTAATTTATTAAATCGTTGTGATATTGATGGTAGAAAAGCTGTGGACTTTATTATTTTTGGCATAGATGATAGAACAGTTAGAATGGGCGCCGAAGCCGCACAATATGAAGACCCTAATAAATTAATATCCTTTCTGAAAAATGTAAAGATGATTAAACGTTTAGATAAAATACCATCTAATAACCTTAATATCATAAATACTCAAAAAAGAATTATCGTCGATGACATTTCAGCTATAACACAGGTACTTATCGTACCTGATGAATATTTACCAAGATATCCACTTTTGATTTTGTTATTCGTATACAGAGCAAACTCATATTGTTATAATCAAAACTCATGAAAACTTAAAAGTAATTTCTAATCTAAGCTGTTATTCAAATATTGAAAAAATCGATGTAAAATTAAAATTTTAAACAGTAGTTAATGGACTAAATATAGTTGACGTTTACTGCGAACCAAATTACACTGTATTCGTATATAGAAGGGGGGGTTAGATTAGAACCATGCAAAGAATATATCGTTCTAAGAGGATTATTTCATTTTATTGATGGAAATAGTAAAGCCATTTTAAAGGGTAGACCTAATTCGAAAATAATTTTGTCACAAGGAGATAAAATAGCAAGAGCTTTTAAAATTGAATCTAAAATGTCTTCTGCTAATGTGTTGCAACTTAGAGAACAAGATTTTCTGAAACATAATCATAGTAGTTTAAATAATGAAACTAATACTATTGACAATAACCAGGTCATAATAGATGATAGTATAAAAAATCAGATCGAGAAAAATTATTAAATTTATTGAATAAGCGTAGAGACTGTTTCGCTTTTAATTTAAAAGAGTTAGGGTGCACAAAAGTAGGAGAATTATCTATTAAGCTGACCGATGACAAGCCAATAGTGTATAGACCTTATAGATTGTCATTTAAAGAAAAAAAAGTGGTTAGAGAAAGTGGTTAGAGTTGAGGAAATGATGTCGGCTAATATCATACGTGAATCCAGTTCACAATTCGCTAGTCCAATCATTATTGTTAAAAAGAAAACAGGTGACAAGAGACTCTGTGTAGATTTTAGAGCGCTTAACAGAAAAACTATTAAAAAAACATTATCTCTTGCCGCGAATAGAAGACCAGCTGGACAATTTTTGATCTCGCTTCCGGTGACTACCAAGTCCCCATATGTGAAGAAAGTAAACATAAAACGGCTTTTGTTACACCAGAGGGACAGTATGAATTTAATCGTATGCCCTTTGGCTTGGCAAATGCTCCAGCTGTCTTCCCAAGAATTATAAATAAAGTACTAAGTAAATCAGAATCGGGAATTGCCATGGCAAACATGGATGATATAATTATCCCATCAAAAACAGTTGAGGAAGGGTTGAATAAATTGACAATAATTTTAGAACTATTAAAATGTTCAGGTTTAACTCTAAAATTATCAAAATGTAACTTTTTTATGACGGCCGTAGATTATTTATGCTTTGAACTTTCCGAAAATGGTATCAAACCAGGGTCAAGGAAAATAGATGCAGTATCACAATTTCCTTGCCCCACTTCACAGCATAATGTACGCCAATTTTTAAGACTAGCTAGTTTCTTTAGGCGTTTTATTAAAAACTTTTCTATTATCGCTAGACCCCTTACTCAACTTCTTAAAAAGGATTATAAATTTGTTTGGACTGATGATCAAGAATAAGCTTTTGTTCAATTAAAATCCGAATTAATACAAAGACCAACTATGGCGTTGTATGATCACAATGCTGAAACGGAAGTACACACAGATGCAAGTAAAATAGGAATTGGAGCTATTTTACTTCAATGATCTGATTCGGGCCCATTTCGGCTGTAGCTTATTTTAGTCGTCAAACTTCTCACGATGAGCAAAGGTTTACATCTTATGATCTAGAGACGCTAGCCGTAATTAGTGCCTTACAACGTTTCAGAGTTTATTTACTTGGAATAGAGTTTAAAATAGTAACTGACTGTAATTCTTTGCGAGCTACATTCGAAAAATGTGATCTTATACCCCGTGTTGCAAGGTGGTGGAGTCAGCTTCAAGAATTCAATTGCCATATTGAGTATATAGCAGGCAATAAAATGCATCACGCAGATGCTTTGAGTCGAAATCCCATTAATAACGACTATAAAAATAAAAACTTGCAAGAGTCTGTATTTGCAATTAATTCTAATGATTGGTTAACTACGGTTCAAAATACTGATCTAAAACGCATAAACGCTCTAAACGATCTTAAACGCATTATAGAAATTCTGACTGATAAACAAACTGATGAAGTAACTGACATTAAAAACAATTACCGTTCCATCAATAACCGCTTATACAGGAAGACAGATTCCGGATTAAAATGGGTTGTTCCAAAAGCATCTAGATGGCGAATTGTCAAACATTGTCATGACGATATTGGGCATTCAGGTATAGATAAGGCTTTAGCAAAGATTTCTAATGACTACTGTATTCCTAAAATGATACAATTTGTACAAAAGTATGCGCGTTCCTGTTTAGACTGTGCTTACCATAAAATGCCGGAAAGCAAACCGGAGGGGTTTCTTAATCCAATACCTAAAACCCCTATTCCGTTTCATACAATTCATTTGGACCCCTTAGGTCCTTTCGTAAGTATTCGTAACAAAAACACGTACTTACTTATAATAATCGATGCATTTTCCAAATATTTAATAATAAAACCTGTTCGTGGTATGGACACGAAATACGTCATAGCGGTATTGAAAGACGTTTTTTATACTTTTAGTGTGCCAGTTAGATTAATATCAGACAGAGGTAGCAGTTTCACTAGTCTAGCCTTTAAAAAGTTCATAAATGAATAAAGTATTAAGCATATTATGAATGCAGTTTCGACTCCAAGAGCTAATAGACAAGTCGAACGATACAATCGCACAATAACAGAATCATTAGCAGTTACAAATAATAATTGTCCTGAAAACAGGTGGGATGACTATGTATCTAAAATTCAATGGTCCTTAAATAATACATTTAATAAGGGAATCGGACGGACACCAGCTGAAGTTTTATTCGGTGTCAAAATGGTTAGCATGTCCGATAGTCGCATTAATAAAACAATAAATGAAGATCTAGAACAGGTGAGAGAAAATAGGGACTTAATTCGTAATGATGTAGTAGATCATATATCTAAAACTCAGGAATCTCAAAAAAGGCAATTTGATAAAAATCGAAAGCAACCCCACAAATATCAAATCGGTGACCTCGTTCGTATCTTCCGTAACCAACCGTCAACAGGTCACAGCAGAAAACTTCTACCCAGGTTTCAGGGCCCATACAAAATAACAAAAATATTTGATCACGATAGGTATGAAATTGAGGACACTCCAATCACAAAAAAAAAGTAAAGGAACCTACAGAGCAGTTGTTGCTATAGATAAAATTCAACCATGGGTAATGTTCGATCATCTTTCAAGCGACAGTAATAGTGATAAAAACAATAATTCGTATCAGTCTAATATTTCAAGTCAATCAGAATCAGATAATGAAACTCGTAGAAGAGATGATGATTAGGTTGAATATATTATTGTGTGGTTTATATACCATGTGATAAATCTTGTACAATATGATTGTTTATTGCATTAAGTAAAAAAAAATACATATGTAAAATATATTTTAGTAGAAAATTCCTATAAAAACAAAAAAATCTAAAAAGATGTAAGAATATGTGTACATTTTGGTTGTAGAGATTTATCAATTGTAATCTATGTTTTATATATATTAGTTTATGAATTTTAATCAATATTATATTTTGTTGTGAATAATGTTATAATTATTTATTCTATGCCATGTTTGAGACAGTTTTGATACGTTTATATTGTAATTAATGTATGAGTTATTTACAATAAATCATCAATTTCTAACATTTTCATATCCTGGGGCAAATGACCCTGATGATGATGATTGCCCTGGTAGCGGGCAGATTGCCCTGGTCGCGGGTAGATTGCCCTGGTCGCGGGCAGATTGCCCTGGTCGCAGGCAGATTGTCCTGGTAGCGGGCAGATTACCAGATTTCCGTGGTCGCGGGCAAATTGCCAGATTGCCGTGGTCACGAGCTGATCGCCTGGTCGCCGGCGGATTGCCTGTACATCTGCAGATTGCCCCGACCGCGAGTATATCATACTGGAACTTTTTTTTTTTTTTGAGAAACAAGAGGTTGTGTTTATTTGCAGGACGGCCGAACTGTAAGAAATTACGATGTACCCACATTTTTATGTATAAAATAAAGAGTATAAAAGGGTCTCAAACGTTTTTCGAGATCAGTTTTTATCGTTACGCTGCCCGAAGGCAACTTAGTCGTGACATTCATAAGGTGTAATCGCGATTTAATTAAGGACTAATAATTGTGAAAGTAAACCGTGTTATAATTGTATTATGATTTAAGAGTGATTGATGTGAAGTGATTTAAAATAAAATTGTGTGATAGTAAATTGATGTTTTAAAATTATAAACGCCACACTCGAAGAAATTATTTTACAAGATATTCTACCGCCAAACAGCAATATTGAATATTGTTGTATCGCGATTTGAAGGGTTAGTTGGCACGAGGGAGATACTAGTAACATCTTAGTTCCCAAAATTGGTGGCGCATTAGCGATGTACTTAATAGTTATATTTCTAACATTGACAATGTCTATTGGCGATGGTGACCACTAACTGTCAGGATGCTACTTGCTAGTCCACCTATTTCATAAAAAAAATTAATTATATGTTTAAATCAAAATTTGATTGTTCTGAACTTTACTTATTCCTTAATATAAATTACTTATTTCTTAATTAACAATGATGACGAACTGATCGTCTTTATTACCAAATTTAAAATACCAGTGTTGCCATTACAATATTTAAAATATTCGAAACTTTTAAGTCTTGGTTATTAAGGATCTAGTTATTTAGATTAATATAACCCAGAGATTAAATAAAATATAAATAGATTAGATATGCTTAGATATTACAACTAGAAGGATTCTTAAAGATGATTAGATGTTGAAAATACTTATATTAAATCTTATATAAATGCTTTTAATATAATTTTGAAGTCGATTTTTACATTTTGTATTTAAATTAATTTCAGACAGCGCTGGTTAGAGAAACATAGTTTTCCACCCATAGCAGTGGATCGTATTTCTTTGAACTTATAAAGAACCACCCACGACCCATAATCTCTGCAATAAAATAACTTATTAAATAGGTTCATAGAAGGCGGGGTGCAGGTCAGCCACCTCCTCGTGGTAGTTTCTGTGGGATAAGCACTCCAAGCTCGGAGTGACAAAAAAGAACGACAGACGCGACCTTGATTCCTCGTGATACTTCAGTGATTAGCAGAGTGGCTATTGTCATACTGTATGAAAGGTAACGACAGAGTAAGATTGGTAGTGATCGAGTACCTTTTGAAGGCTTAACCTACATAGTAATTTTAGAAAAAACGATGGCAGGCGAAAAAATTATATATTCGACTCTACTCTAGATATAACCAGTCGTAGAAAAGAAAATGAAAATCGGTTCACAATCGCTATCGAAGACAATGTACAAAAAAGGCCGAAATGATATTTTTTTTTATGAAGTCAGTTGAATATAACCTCGAATTTATAGCAATAATGAAAGTTAAGCGATATTTCAAAGGCAAGGGGATCTCTAACAAAAGCAATAATCGCGTGTCATATAATATTAACATTATTTGGTCGTATGCGATGACGGATGGATGTAATAGTTTTCGCTAATATACAGAAAACATGACAAGGGGAATAAAATTGAGTGACTTTTATAGTACGCGTAGGAATTGCTGCCATTAATGCCAATGCCATGCCAAGTATAAGAATACTGTCATAAGAAACTTTTGAGTAATATATTTTATGTCATGGATTTCTATGCAAAATGATTACCAATTGATGTGAGATAATCTTTTAAACATTGAGTAAAATCCAAATCCAGACAGGACAGTGAACAAGTTTCTTCTAGGCAAGCGTGCTGCATCCTAGACCGTGTCGATCAGGCAAGTTCAAACGCTGATATATAAATGTTAAAAAAAGAGTAACTTGTTACGAATGATGATTTGGATATCACTTTTATTTGCGGACAGTTTAGTGTGTTTTCTAACGCTGCAATAATTGGCTAAAAATTACGGGCAGCTGCTTATCCCCCAACCCCCAAGGGAATGCTTTTTCTAGTGTAATGATTTACCTCCAATACAGCTGTTGAATTTGTTTGATTTACAGATATGTTTTACATTAAAATTTCTCAGTTATTTATTACAATATTCAAATATGGTGGTGGCCTCTATGCTATTCTGTTGGAAATTATAGAGCGAAAAATGAAGTGACAGGTTGACGACAGTTGTATGAAACATGACGTAATATTATCATGTAATTTTATATATATAATAAATAATTTAATATTATAAATAATTTAATGTTCGTCGCAACCTCGTTGTTATGTACGTGTCGTTTGTCATCATGTCGTAGATATTTTTTATTGTTGTGTTGGTTATGTCACTCTTTCTAAATTCAAATAACTTTTGTTAATTTCATTTTAGTAGATATGCTAGTCCATGTCAATTTCTCTATCAATTATGCTCGTAATGGATATAATTGATTGAGATTATATGGTATATGTATAAAATAAACATATTATATATATATATATTATATATACATATTATATATATATATATATATATATATATATATATATATATATATAAAAAATAGTCGTGTATATATATATATATATATATATATATATATATATATAAAAAATAGTCGTGTATATATATATATATACACGACTATTTTTTGCAATCTACGAGCTAATTAAAGTGTATAAAATGTATACTGTTTATTGTTACACGTTAAACTGCATAACAGTTACCCACTAAAAACCCTAAAATGCCCATCGGCATGGATTGGAAATGCAACGGATCGTTTTAATATAACGCAATTTTGACGGAAGGGCCGTTTCATTATAAAGCCATCCGCAGCTCCAAGGCTCAACTAATCTCCCTTCAGGGGGCAAAAAAACTGATTTTGTCCCCAACAATTTTCGCTAATGCGTGAGCTTAACCACCCGCTGTGCATAAAATATATCTCAATCATTATCGAGGAAACTTTACAGGGATTCTATTACATTAACTATACAATAAGCTCTCGTCATGTATTTTATAAACGATTGTATTAGTACTTCCTGCATTTAAGTAGAAATAAATACTGTAACATAATCATATAATAATTTAACTTAATTTAATCGTCATGGTAGTTGACGAAGATAACTCGTGCAGTCGACTTTTTCAGAAAATCGGAATTGCAATTCAGATGCTGCTAGCATTCTTGCCGTCATTCAACGCGATCATAATTAATACACTAGTTATTTTTAATCTTTATATGTTTAAACTTATTTAAGTTCTCAAAGTAAATAAGAAATTTATATAAATGAAATAAATTAATATGCACTCACATATTGTTAAACGATAATAAAATAGACGAATTGGCACTGTTTAACATACGCATACAATTGTATTCAATTTTTTTATCGTTACGATTTAATATTATATATTTACGATTAAAGGGAGTGTTCACATCTCCGCGCATCTCGCTTCGTTTATTGGAATAATATTTCACAAAACGTCGATTCGACATCGCTCCATCAACTTCATACAAAACAAACAATGTTCAGAAATGTTTAGAGACAATTTTCAAGCGAATACTTTATAAAGCATATTTTTAAAAGCGATATAAATATTCTTCATTTTTTTTTTGGTTTTTCATATTTGCCAGAAGAACCGAGATGGTCTAGTGATAACACGTGAATCTTAATCGATGATTGCGGATTCAAACTCAGGCATGGACTTATGGCCATATAATTCATCTTGTGCGTGAAGAAAAACATCGTGAGGAATCCTCTATGTGTTGATAGAAAACAATCCACGTTTATCCACTTCCACCCGAATTAGAACTTACGCCGGATCCAAAAAAAAGTTCTCCTCAAAAGAAGTTTTAGCAGTGGCATATTTAAAGAGCTTTACTATACACCAGTTCTGTTCTTTAACCCACTTCGTATCTCACTCGTAAAATCATGAAATTTTACTTCTAATTCATTATTATTAAAATAGTAAATTAAAAGTAAAATTTGCATGTTTTATTTTATTTTATTTATTTACTTGCGTACGCGTGCGTGCGTGTGAGTGTATGTGTGTGTGTGTGTGTGTGTGTGTGTGTGTGTGTGTGTGCCTGTGTGTGTGCGTGTGTGGTTGTAATGCAAGTATTCTTTTTCGCTTTATTTATTACGGTGAATTATTTAACTATACTAATTATGTCAGTCAAAATCGCACATTTCTTCAATACATTTAACGATCATGTTTTGCGACGACGAGATAGCTCTACGTTGAAACTTAATTTTAAATTACATTTTATTAAACATACTTTACTCAAACTCCCAAAAAAACATTGTAAAGGCTAAATAAAAGTTTCTAGCGTAAGTTACTGCATACTTTGTGGTAAGTAGCACCGGAACATTTTATCCAAAGTCCGTTTGACCAACCAGAGCACGGCATTTAAAACAAGAATGCAAAAAATAAACAATTGAGAGTTAGAGGTTCGTATAAAACTTTGCGGTGTTCCAGTACTCGGATTATTCAAAAATATATCATTATATACTATGTTGTGTATGTACATTACACAAATGTGTTTAGTTGGTGGTAGGAATTTGTGCAAGCCCGCCTGGGTAAATACCACTGGGTAGTATAGTGATTCGATTTGAAGTGTAAATGAGCCAGTGGAGCATTAGCAATGTAATTAATGGTTAATATTTCTTAAATCACCAATGTCTATGGGCGGTAGTGACCACTTACCATCAGGTGACCTATTTTCCTGTTCCGCAAAACCGAGCTAAATCTGCATAGATACGGCATTTATGGTATATTTTGTTGGTTTAAAATAAAATACTCGTATATATAAATGAAACAATTATTATGTAGTACAATATAACCGGCAAATTACTTAATTCAAATTTACGACCCATTAATATAGTTACGAAATTCCTTCTTGCTATTTCAAAATTACATACATACGATAGAACTATAATATTGCAAAAGGCAAACATATCACATAGAACTTAGTATCCGGGGATATTTAAGCAACAGATCGGAAGACACGTATAAAAACAATTTTTTTTCAACCCATTGATGTCACCATAAAATATAATAAGTCAAATTACAGAAATTCACAGTACGTATACTGATGATTATTAAAAGAATAATCACTGATCTATTTTTCAAAAATTATTCAATCAATAATTTTATATGGTAATTGTACTTAAATCGCTTCTAAATAAATTTTACTCTAAACACGTTGCTTAGAATAATAAGCCCTAAGTTACAATAAATGCTTGTAGTGGGTTTTACCTATCATAGTAATACACGAAGCATGTGCTTGCATAAAGTATAACTCATTTAACCTGCTCTCAATTAACCTTCCGGAATTAGTCGTGATGATGGCCTGATGGATGACGCCAGATCCTTAAGGACGGGTGTTTTGGGCCTTTTATGTGCGACGCCATATGCGTCGACCCGTCTCACGTTAAGAAAATAGGGTTAATCAGGCTGAGAGCTGCGGCGAAATTTTGAAGGGAGCAGATAACGCAAACATTGGAAAAACTTGAACCTCTGGGTAGTAGTGCAATAATCATATTATAATTATTCTTAATGTTTTATTTCAGAAAGAACCATTGCTTCTCTTACTGCTGTGATGGGTGATAACAGGTGATATAACTCATTTTTAGCTCACAATGGCTGTTATCGTCAGCGTTGAATATGATTGTGTGGTGCATACACCACACAATCATATTCAACGCTGACGCTTTATTTTTAAATTGCTCCCATAGGAGCAATTTAAAAATAAAGATATACATATATTGGTTAAGAAGAGAGCCTCCTCTCCTCAGACAGAAGAGTTTCTCCAAAAATACGAACATTTGAGAAAAGTTTGTTATTTTAGAAGATTTTGCTACATTTGCTACAAGATATTATACGCCTTTGTTCGTCGCGTGTTAATTGGTATTCCTTAAAAACAAAGCATGGACATATATGAAATAATCAACTTGTGCTGTATTAAGAATTTATTTAATAATCTAAAATATTTCTTGAATTCATTCTTGAAATAAATTGCTTATATAAAGGCATCCTCCTATTGAGTAAATGCATTCAGTTTTATTTACCAATTTGGTCCGTGTATATACAATACACGTTTCAGAATTACTTTAGAAACAAGCAGACTCCCTCGCTAGATTTCGTTTCGGAATGCGAGATATTATTACGAAAGCAATTGAAAAGTTTTATAGATTCAAAGTAATTTGCTTCTTTAGAATATTGGGAATATCAGTATTAGTAGTCCTTAAATGTCTCGATGATTTACTTTCCTACGCAGTCAAGATTGTTAGAACCGTACCCCACCACAACTCTTTTCTCTTCTGCGGGTTTTAGTGCATTAAAATATAATTAAAGCTGAGTGAATCATGATTTTTATTTTGTGGCAACAGAACACTGCCAAATAAGTATAAAAACTTGCACAATGAAAAAATACATATGTAACTCAAATAGCGTCGAAGTCTACTAATCTGAAACAAACATACTAACACCCATTTATGTAATTATTTTTATTGATAAGTTGACGAGGAAGTGATCTTGTGATATAAAAGCATATGAAAATATAAAGTATATACATATATAAAATAAGCACAATGTCGTAATAATCCTTTATTTGTCGGAAGCAATTCTGCTACATGTGTATCCATCAAACCACTCCGAAGCAGCGTGGTAGAATAAGTTCCAACATTTTTATATATACTTCATTAATTTCGAACGTTTAACATTGGTATTTAAATTAAATGACGAGCCGGTTTGCGTGGTTGGTGGATGCTTGCCTTTCACGCCGAAGGTTGTGGGTTCAATTCCCACCCAGGACAGATATTTGTGTGCATGAACATGTCTGTTTATCCTGAGTCTGGGTATAATTATCTATATAAGTATGTATTTACAAAATAAAAATAGTATATGTAGTATATCAATTGTCTGGTTTCCATAGTACAAGCTCTGTAAGAGCTTAATTTGGGATCAGATGGCCGTATGTGAAAAATGTCCTAGGATATTATTATTATTATTATAAACGTGAGAAGTCATTTATTTTGAATTTTAACTCAATTGCAGTTTTGAAATTTGTTTCAGTTAACTAGACAAATACTGTAGGTTACGCGAAACTTTTTCTCTTCGTTCGTTTAAACGAATAAAACCTATAAAAGATTTCCGTTTATTTTTATATAATCTCTTAAATTTTGTTTCATTTAATTCCTTAAAAAGTTTTAGGAAACTGTTGAGATATCGTAAATATTAATTTGACATTTTAACTTTTGAACACTTTTGTTTTGCCACAGAGAAATGAAAAAAACACTTGTAATATTGTATATACAATATAACAAATTTGTATATACAAATACACATGGTATTTGTATATACAATTCACATTATTAGTATATAACAAATATAATAAAATTTCTAAGAAATTAAATGATCGTTAATATAAAAATTCCCCTAACAAATAATTCGTGTTTCATTCCCAAATTGTAATTGTAAATTAAGCGAGAATTGACGCAGGTAATACCATTTCAAATTACATAACGCGAAGAAAAAGTCAATTTAAACTTTGAAATTAAATTGAATTCGTAAAGGGGCATTCATCCTTCATTTTCATGAGATCCCTTTGAAACCCTTTTAATTAGTCGTGTTAGAATGGAGTCTGCCACAAACAAAAATAGATAGGAACAAACGGAGCACTGAACGATTGTCTTAAAAATAAATTAAAATAAAAGTCCAGAGCAAAGTGAATATTTACTGTAGATTTATAACAATTTCCATTTTGTCCCAGACGGTTTCCTGCAAACAGATCTTTGGTTTGATAAAAATTTGCTTTATCACGCCGTATTCGAGGTTTATTTAAATTGACGCACACATTTTAAATTGCTTATATTAACATTTTTAACACATTAACTGCCTTACTAATATAATAAACGGTGTTAAGTTAGTGATTAATTTAACACTGATTTCTCTATGTGATCATTGATTTGATATTCGAGAAAAGAAGACAAGACATTCTTTAACAAATCAAAGTCTAAACCAGTTATGAATAAAGTTGTTATAAGAGATTTTGTTATATTAACGTTATGTTATCTTTATTTACTTCGATATCAATTTGAAACAGATCCAAAAAGATTTTACAAAACAACATTCTTTTAAGTACCGCTATAACCATTTGACGCGAAATTAAACTACAGTTCTGCAACGTTTCCTCAAACAAGAAACTTTAATCTTATTTATTGTATAAAAAAAAATTATAAGAATGAATAATGATGATTCATTGCTTGAATAAGATAAAATGAAAAAATATTCTGTTAGCTGTCAAAATTATCTTAAGCCCGTTTACTATATTTAAAAAACGATTTGTTTTGCATACAAATAGTAATATTGTCGTCTTCAGACATTTAACATGCTATCCGTTATTTGTAGCCCAAGTATTGAGTAAGTAGCAAGTCTACCTTTTAAATTACGTCTAGTATATAAGACTTTTCTCTAAGAACTCAATTTGATTCGTATTCGCAAATTATCGAATTTATATATATTTTAGTCAATGTCGCAAATTACTTTCTGCTATTTTACGATCATATTCTGCGGTGAGTTTCAAGTTTGTTCTAACAGTGTTTCAGATTTCAATTCTTCGTTACTTGTGGTACGCATACCATGCATTCATTCGCATACCATTTTAAAGTGAAACGAGGCCACAAACATTTAGACTATCTCTGCTCAGTGGTTACTAACATGAGTTTCTACTCCTTTTTAGGAGTGAAAATATTTAAAACAATGAAATAAAATCTAATGTTTTATTTAATATAACTCTTCGAATATTTTTTAATCCACTGCTTATAATTGACTAATTCGGGTTCCATATCGGTTGATCGATATGGACTCTTTTATTGACATTTTAATTAGTTAAGAATTCAATACCAATATTAAAGCAGCATGGTAGAATAAGCACTAAACCAAAGAATCCCAAAAGGAGGGAGAGACTTCTTCCCTGCAGTGGCACATTCACTGGCTATTTGTGTCTACAAAACCTTAAAAAAATATATCATAGAATACTTTGTAATCAAATCCCGTCGGTTTCTTGTTTGGTATTAAGTGGCTGACAAACATTATGAAAATGAGAGATTTGATGATACGGAAAAATCTTTATATAATGTCCTTTTTCCACCCTAAAGATGCTTACAACCAAGCCTTTACTTTAAAAACAAATTTAGTTAACTGTATTTTCAAGTGCCTATAAAATTGAAAGAAAACATCGAGGTAATGATGCTTAGAATATAAGAGATCGTATTAACGGATTTTCAAAGAGTTTACCTTACATAAGAACACAGCGTCAGAAAGGACGTATTATTTTTAAAAAGATTAAAAATACACTCAGGACTTGCACTTACAATAAACACTACATTTAATAAATCTTTATATAATTATAATTTTGCATTAATAAGAATGACCATATTACGGACTATCTCATATGAATGTCTGTGCTATATTTTAATGACAGATGAAGATAAACAATCTTTGAAATATTACGGCTCTAGTATTTGATGTATTATAACAAACAATTCCAAATTCAAATACCTTTATTTATAATACAAAATTATTTCAGTGAAGTAATTAAAGCCATACTTAATTTTAATCACCAAATTTCCGATATCAAGTTAATATATATTCAAAACTCATTGTTTCACGAATCCATTATGAATTTTGATCGATTGTTTTTTATATTGACCAATTCTGTCATATCAATTCAATGTCAGGGTTGTTTATTTATCGTCTTTTTCCTGTTTCTGTGATCAGCTATAAAAAAGCCTTTATTGCTATTCTTATTTTTACAAATAATTATAATAATATTTTTTTCTTTTTGAATGTGAAATCTCCTGCAGCTTGTCTTCCGACAAAGATCTTCTCTAAAGATTTCCATTCAATCCTGTCTTTTTTTTTGCGAGTCCATTTTGGACCCGCTACTTTTTTAATGTCGTCCTCCCATCTCATAGTCTGTCTACCTCTGTTTCTTTTGCCATCTCGGGGGTATCATTCTACGAGCCTTCTTCATTTTTCTTTCTTTTCTCTCATCATATGTCCTGCCTATCTCCTCTTTAGTTGTTTATATGATGTGTATACCTCCTTGAATTTTGTTTTACTTTTTATGTTTATTAATTTTTCTCGGTCAGCTACGATATATGTAATAAGTTCCATGACTGTTCCCGTAATTAATCTGTTCATAATTTGCGCTGCGATGCTCTCACAATTATCGCTATTTTTAATTTGGGAATTTTTGTGGAAGTTAGTCTTAAACTAATGTTCCATGCACAATTAATTTTTAGTGATTGTTTTTCTGTTCATTAACTAAACTTTTGATCCACTAACAAAATTTTGAAAAGAAAATTAATAAGGATATTTAGGTATTTTAAAGAGTGAGCTAGAAGTAGTCTAATGTGACCTTTCGTTAATAAAGAGGTAAGCAAAACTCAGCACGTCCTACCCACAAACCCAACTGTTGACTCTGTCACGTAGCAATGCATTTAAATGACCATATTAAATTCAAGAAATTATTTCTAAAACTCGACGTAGAAAATATCTCATTTACTATAAATTTCTATTTATTTAACATTCAGTATATAAATATATTAAAAATATACATATTTAAAATAAATTTTGATTATTCGCTTATAACTTGCAGAAAATTATTCAGATCTTCAAATAATTAAAATATTCGCCGCTCGAAGCAGTTTTATAGGGAAAACAAAAACGTTGAAAATCAAACACTTATACAAAAACGGAAATAAAATAGAAATCAAGTAAGAACCACCAAAAAAATATATTTAAATAATATAGTCACGGTTCCAAATTAAGGGCTCCGATTATTTCACTTACCGAAGTATAGCTAAATTGTCGTTAATGGATTTACAGGGCTGTTGATATTGTAGGTGGAAGCTGTAGGCTGAAAATCAGGTCACACCGAGCCCTTCCGGTTCACATGGCAGCGAAACAAATGGGCTATGTGGAATCCTAACGACAAACAACTCGGCTATTTGGCTGTAGTTTAATAAAGAATTCATTGTGTTGAAAATGTTTTGTTTATTTGAAATAAGAAAATTCCTTGGTATTCTCGATTATCTTGATCTATGTTTTATAACATTCAAACGAATTAAGTTTTTACCGCCGATGTATGTATGTAATTATAAACAAAAATGAAACACATGAAAATTCAGTGGTGCTTGCACCGGTTTGAACTCAGAATAATCGTTTAAGAAATTAATATTAACGTCTTCTATCCTTAGGAGAACACGGCTCCCGATGCACCATCAAAGTAGCTAGTATTAAAACCACCACGAAAAAAGTAAATATGTGCCAATCCTGGTAATCGGTAGAAACATATGTACCATTATTTATTTTTATATATACTAATATTTATGTAGGATTGTTATTAAAATTTATAATTCTACAATAAATACAGTATTGTTGTCATAAAATAAATCAGACAACTTTATAAAGTGTCCACAGCCGAAGACGAATAAGATACGCACGTTTTTAAGCTTAACTTTGCTTTCTAAACATGGAAGAAAAAATCTCTGGTACAGTTGAAGTATAATATTTCTTATTTATCATAAAATTATGTTTACGATTCAGAAAAATCTTTGCTTCAATACCGCTTCGAATCATTTATGTACTACAATTTTATTTATATTTCAGAATAACAGGCAATTTAATTTCTATGATTCATTGAACTATAAGCGCCTATTGTGTTAATTTTTAACACAATCTTTAAATTGGCTTGGAATGTAAAAAATATGACTCTCTTTTTCGCGTCTGGGTTTAGAAGGTAATTTAAATCATTTTATGTAAAATTAGCCTAATATAGCCTAGTGACTAGAACGCGTGAATTTTAACCGATGAATCAACTTATATGCATAAAACATTTTAGCATTAAACCTTGTACCATTTATATTCTCAAAGTACAATAACATATAAAAACTAAATAGTACCCGAAAATGGATTATTTATAGTTATCAAAAGCTATTAACAAGAACAAAAAAAGAGTTACCTCTTCTAAAGAATTAATTGTAATGCTTTTGCGAAATTATTTCAGAGGTATGCATCAGTTATTGTTTTGTTGTTCAAAGGATTTCCGTTTTCATATCCGTCTGTTGAGTTATGTTTGTTATTTAAAACGATGAAAATTTATCTTTTATTTATTTTACGTATTATTCAAAAAGCTCAGCATTATAGCGTCATTAGAGTCGCCTAGGGATGCTTAAGTCGTAGGTTTAATCTCCTTTGCATTATTTTGTACCCACTTTTATAATTGGGGTATACTGAAGACTAATAGAAATATAAGCTATGAGTATATGAATTATTTTTTTTTTTTTATAGAATAGGAAGGCGGACGAGCATATGGGCCACCTGATGGTAAGTGGTCACCAACGCTCTTAGGCATTGGCATTGTAAGAAATGTCAACCATCGCTTACATATCCAATGCGCCACCAACCTTGGGAACTAAGATTTTATGTCCCTTGTGCCTGTAATTACACTGGCTCACTCACCCTTCAAATCGGAACACAACAATATCAAGTATTGCTGTTTTGCGGTAGAATATCTGATGAGTCGGTGGTACCTACCCAGACGAGCTTGCACAAAGCCCTACCACCAGTAATAATATAATTCATTTTTATATGTAAGTAGTAATAGATCTTTAAATGCCCCATAGCTGGACATAAATCTCGTAGAAGTTCTGGTCACGGATTGGCTAATATACCTTAATTTTTATTATTTCTTTTCAGTTCACCAATTCAGAATACAAATATAAAATTCTCAAATTTATTTAAAAGTTATTTTATCATTATTATTTTATTGTTATCTTTTTTTATTTATTTTACCTTATTTTTTATTATCTTATTCCACCAACCCTCACTGGAGCAGCGTGGTGGAATAAGCTCCAAAAACCTTCTCCTCAAAAAGGGAGAGGATGCCTTAGCCCAGCAGTGAGACGTTCACATTATGTTACTGTACTGTACTACTTTATCATTATGGTTTTCTCCGGAAGTATTTGCAAAAAAGTTTACCATTTTCAAGAATAACATTTATAGTTTGAAAACAGTGTAAGCAATCCTGGCTTTTAACCATTGATCTTGTTCCATATTTCAGACAATGTATCAATTCATATTTCATTTCCTGGGATGTAACGTCATTTCAAATACATCAATTGAAATAACTCGAATTTTGTCAAACGCAAAAGAAATAAATACTAGCGGTATTTTAGCAAATAAACGCTTCATTTTTTTATTGATTTTGAATACAAAATGGAATGTACCATTACGCACCCTTGCTGGGTTAATTTTTATAAATCATTTTTATCAAGCACGTGGAAGAATATAAATGTATCATTTTAGATAAAACGGACATTATATCTTGTTTTTAATTACTGAAATTAATTAAATTAATGAGAAACAGAAAAATGGACCACGAATTTCTTTTTCGGTCATTAAGATAGACACAATAATATAAACTATTCCTTGCAATGTTAGCGCAGTAGTATCCTATGGGAATAGAAGTAACTTATTGGTCTAATTTTTATTATAAAGAGTTTTCGTTATATTTTATATTCGAATAATTTGACATCGACATTTGCCTAAGCTTCAATAACTTTAATTTCTTTTACAAGCACTGAATTAGTAGCAGTGTAAGTCTTATTAAACTTATATTTATTTTTCTTTTTTTTCTGTATATTCTATTTTATTTTATTAATTAGGCGGCCAACATCATATATTAAGAAGTACTGTAATAAAATATACCCTCCTTTCCTTATACTCCTTTCTTTGTCGCACTACCAAAAAATGGAATTCCTTACCAGCTCACGTGTTCTCCTCCTCTTACAACCCGGGTTCCTTCAAACGAGGCGTGAAGAGGCATCTTGCGGGCCGGCAAGGCGGTGACGGCTAGTACAGAACATTCTTCCCGACTGTACTGGCCGTCGTCGCGTTTGGACTCTACTACCACTTACCATCAGGTGGAGTAGAGTCATTTGCCATCCCGGACATATAAAAAAAAACCCTAATTAAATATATAGGCAAACTACACATTTAGATAAAATTATCCAATTGACAAAAAAAAAATGTTAATGCCCGGTTTACATTATTCCAGTCCAGCTATCTAGTCCAGTACTGGATTGCTTACTGGAAAAATGTAAACCAGCACTGGAATGAACTGGATTGGATTGGATTGGATGTAAACCAGCACTGGAATGAACTGGATTGGATTCAGTTCATTCCAGTGCCGGTTTACATTTTTCCAGTAAGCAATCCAGTACTGGACTAGATAGCTGGACTGGAATAATGTAAACCGGGCATAACTTAATGAACAATTTATATATTTTGACATTAACATAAACTAGTGAATAGTATTATGATGTATATATGAATCTATTGATGAATACTTCAAATAAAAAGATAAATATTATGTACATTAATCCAATTAAATATGTATATACGTAAGAGGTATTTTAACTATATTCTTACCGTACCATCCTACTATTGCAAGGGTATTCCCTTAATATTGCACAATTGCGAAAACCTACAATAGCTCTGGAGTGGGTGATTTAATTTATGAATTCCGTTACGTTCATTGTTAAGAAAAGAGAATACAAAAATAAGGCGGTATAGCTCCTTTATTTGATGACCTCCGTTATTTAGGTCAGCTAAAAATATATTTATAAAAGATGATCATTCAATTCTCTTTTATATAGATGACGCAGTATAAACTGGCACTCTTTTACCGCCGGCCTCCCTCCCCTTTTGAGTTTTTGCTTGTCCCTTGGTTTCCCCCAAACATTCGTTGATTGAGACTCTTAAAAGATCGATTGATGGGTGAACAAAAACCCTACCACTTACACGACTTGAGATAACTTTGCTCCATTCCACTCTGCTAAACCACACGGCATAGTTAAAAATATATATTTTCAAATACTAAGCGAAATAAAGTTATAAGATTTACACCCCAACTTAAGTGTACTTCAGACGAGTTACAAATAAAGCACACGAATACAACACTTGTCGCAATGATACATTGTTTTGTTATATAAGCAGCTTAGGCTCGGAAGTTGTAAAGTTCTAAGCCGAAGTCATACGAGAACTCGCTCATTAAGAACTTTGTCGGTCTTTTGCCTCGATAATTCAGAAGGGAGGTGAAAATGAGCACTTATTAACATCCGTTGCCAAATAACACTGTCGACTGCCAAAGGGAATGTTTTATTAACTTGGCGGTAAAGATTATTTGATTTAGTTTTTGGTTAAAATTAAGTACCTTTTTACTTTATTTATTACTTTTGTTCTCCCTTTTGAAATATTTACAATTCCGTAAATACTTTACTCTTAAACTTTAGAAGGTATTTCGTTCATCATTTTGTAAAGTCTTGTCAGTTTTAGTGAAAGCTTCTCACGTTAAGAATTTGGATGTTGCTGAAATATGATAACAATAAACTGGTTATTTTCTTCTTTAAATTCATCTCTGTTATTATTATTATACTTTGATGGACACTATTTTAACGTTTTTTTAAAATTATTTTTGGGACACCTGATGATTAGTAATCACCACAAAACTCAAGGATTTGAACCTGCAATCTTACGTGCCATGTCGGCTCGATCATTATATTTTTAATAATTTTCTAGCATCTTACCATTTTGTCATTATGCACATAATCTTAAACAAAATGAAAAATACATGTTATCCGAGAAATAAAAGAATCCCGTGAAGTTCAAAGAATCCAAAAACTGTGTTATGATACCTCAAGTTCGTCTTGAAGATCGATCCAAATTTACGAGAACTCGTATTATGCTTAATATAATTTACTTGGAAAAAACGAATGTAATAAAAACTTTAAGCAAAAACACATTCGAAATAAAAACAAAATAAAAGTTTTATATAAATAAGCCACCTATCAAATCAAGCCATTTTTTTAAATCTCGGAATATAAAAAATAGTTCATGCGATCAAAATTCCGTATTCGGTTTTGTTCTGAAATATTCAGTTCATACAGAATACAACCATGAATATTTTTATGTGGAATAATTAAATAACTTTTGTACTATTTATGATAACAGTAAATACATTTTTGGTTGAAACTGTATCCGACATTTAAGAATTTTCACCACATTGTAAATATTTTTCTAAACGATATTAGAACTCCCCGATAGTTCATCATATGTATATAATATGTTTTGACTTTTCTTACTAATATACGATATTATAATACTGAAATTAAATTTAGTAAAGTTATAAGAGTGAGTGCAACCTTTTTTTTCTCTAATGTGGATTGAAGGATTTTTTTACACTATGTTTTTCTTCATTGGCGAAAACGAGATGTATTATAAAATATAAGCATATGAAAATTCAGTGGCGCTTACATAGGTCTCTCGCAATCTTTGGTTTAGGCTTACCTATTTTAACCACTGGGATAAAATTTATTTTGAAATTTCATTATTTTAAAATGACCGTTACTTCGTTTTCTTTTGCTTTTTAACTTGATATAAATGTACATAACATTTGTAATATAAATCTTAGCAAATATCACTAATATCATGGTGTCCTTATCATACAAAACGAATAACCAACTGTTTGGCAATTTTATAATGCTGAAGTGTGACCAAATATCTGTATATTTATATATAAACAAACAGTTGGTTATTATTATATTATATATAAATACAGATTTCCTCCATCACATAATCCGATGGGACGGCAATCTGACGGAAATCGGAGAGAGTTCAGGCAAAAGGCAGCTTTACGCAAACTCAAAACATATAAAACTTTATAATAATCCAATACCCCGGGATCTGCAACCTTATCTATATTATACTAAACCAATAAAATTGGGAATTCCAATTAGTTTTATTTTATAATCCAAATAAAAAACATCTAAGTGAAATTCATCTATTATTTTTATTTTTAACGAAAATAAAAAAGTCTATAGCATGCGAGGCAAGAAAAATGGGAACATTGACTTCTTATAGCAATTTGAATACAAATGTTGCTACTAAGCCCTCGTTACGGAGCTGATACGCTATAAGATATGGCGCACCTTATAACTTCACGCTCTGAAACCCCAGACGTCAAACGAGAACGTGATTTGTCAAAACGGTGTTTAAGAGGGTGTGTATATTTTAAGGCTAATTTAATGTAATATTTTTGTATGTAAACGACATACAAATTGAATGTGCTTAGCATAACTTCAAAATGCCTTAAGGTGAGTGATTTTTTTTATTCAATTTATGTATTTGCTAACATATTAAATATAATATATTAATAAAATAAATTGACATATTTTCGCACAAAATGCGGTTAGTTAGCAGCTAAAATAAATTAGATATAGTATTGGTAAGCAAATGAGAAGTAAAACATAATATTTGTATTGCTAAACATGCGGCTTTCGATATCATCTGAAACAAATAGAATATGCAACTCGCGTTTGACCCGTGAATACGCTATTAGTTAGACTGGAAACATTGATAACCAAATTTACTAGCAGATGACTTCAGGTCAGAAATTGCAATTGCAATGTTTTGTTAGGGAATTTAGTTTTCAATGATTTATTTAAGCTCATTAAAGTATCTTATATAATATAAATTAGTCGAATTACACACACTCGCCATTTGGTGAGTAATAAAAAGGCGAATGCGTATTTAATTAGTGGAAAACAGGAAATTGTTTTCACCCGTGAGCTTCGTAAGCTGTAGTCTTCAGTGCAGATTTATCATCGAGAAACACGCTTTTTTACTTAAAAAATGTTTCAAAACAACCAACAACAACAGATATTAAAAAACATTATTCATACAATATAGCGCTTGTTTTTCTGATCAAAACGAGTTAACATATTCTCCATTAAACACATATTTACACAATGATATGTTCAAAATTTTTTTAATCGCTTATCAAGTGATATAAGGGTTATAATGTTTCTCTATTATTAAAATTCTCCCTAAAAATCTGCGTATAAAACAAAACCAGAAATGTTTTTATGTGCGTGTTCAAATGTTAATAAGTTTGGCTATTCTACCCTTCAGGAGAAGGTTTTTGAAGCTTATTTCACACGCTGCTCCAAAACGGCTTGTTGTTCAATTTCTTCCATGCAGTTAAATCAATTTCGATACAATATTTTTCTTAACCACCAACCATATGATAAATTACAAACACAAATTAAGCACATGAAAATTTATTGGTGTTTGTTGGTATCCGCTTCAAGGTCACGGTGAAATTTCGCATAAAACTGTGATCTTGTAAACTGTGTGAGTATAATACGCTTGGTTGTACTTAGAACGTGCATTACTAAATGAGTCGTAGCGAAACGTGCACGTCTGAGGAGCTCTCACTACTCAAGTGGTCCTTTAGGCAGACTGAAGGGCGCTTCACACTCCCAACGGGTCCGGTTTCGTCTGCTGTTGGCGCCACCTTTGGGTTGAATTGAGACGAGAATGTTAACATACCTACTATATATATACACTGATATAGTAGAGTTACAATGTAATACTTGTGTAATACCAAGAAAATAAATACTGTGCATACAAAACGTCGTATGTACAAGTTTTGTTCTAAACAGTAGAGCATAAGACTGATTATTTTTTTTTTTTTTTTTTTATATAGTAAAGGAAGGCGGACGAGCATATGGGCCACCTGATGGTAAGTGGTCACCAACGCTCTTAGACATTGGCATTGTAAGAAATGTCAACCATCGCTTACATATCCAATGCGCCACCAACCTTGGGAACTAAGATTTTATGTCCCTTGTGCCTGTAATTACACTGGCTCACTCACCCTTCAAACCGGAACACAACAATATCAAGTATTGCTGTTTTGCGGTAGAATATCTGATGAGTGGGTGGTACCTACCCAGACGAGCTTGCACAAAGCCCTACCACCAGTAGGGCTTTGTGCATGTTTCCATATATTTTATTAAAAAAATGTATGAGACCTATTAGTGACAAGCGGTTGCAATATGGCTTGCTTCATCATTCAGACTTTTATCGCTTGTTCGTTATTTTATCAACTCCCTCAATCGGATCACCTTCATTTCAATGTTCTTTTTTGTAACAAATATGAAACAAATAAATATATTATTTATTTAAGTAGCGTCTTTTATAAACTTTTATATAAAATTTAAAACGAGATACAGAATTGTAGAATGTAAAATTACCACCAGTTCTAAGTGGAGATTCTACGGGAACAACTCAGTTAATATAATGAACGCCAATATTATACTTCGGAATCTCCCCACCATACTTTGGATATCGTACCCCATAAGCAGATTAACCAAAGTATACTTAAGCTAAAAGCGGAGATGGCCCAGCCCAGAACGCGTGATTCTTAACCAATGATCGTGGGTTCAAACCCGGGCAAGCACCACTGAATTTTCATGTGCTTAATTTGTGATTATAATTCATCTCGTGCTTTACGGTGAAGGAAAACATCGTGAGGAAACCTGCATGTGTCTAATTTCACTGAAATTCTGCCACATGTGTATTCCACCAACCCGCATAGGAGCAGCGTGGTGGAATAAGCTCCAAACCTTCTCCACAAAAAGAGGAGAGGAGGCCTTCAGCCCAGCAGTGGGACATTCACAAGCTGTTACGGTATATTGATATGTAAGTCAGTTAGTGATTCTTTAGGTGGACAGAAAGTTAAGGTCATTAAATTAATTTTTTGCGCCACTTGTGATTTGTTAAAACTTTTAATTGTTATTTAATCGAGTAAGTAGTATTCTTCAATTTGTATGATTTGGTGTTTTATTTGTATTAAAATGAATGCCAGGTTTTTATAAAATCTATTTTCTGGGAGCTATATATGTAGTATTAAATAATTACATTATATTGTGCATGACAGGTAACGTATAATAAGATTTTAACTGCGTTTAAAAGATTAATTACGGCTAACGACGCGGGAATAGCGATCACTTGAAGACAAGTATGATTAAAATTATTTAAATTTTCTACTTATACGATAGCTGGTAGCTTAGCTTGTGTGGTTATTGATAAAGTATATTTAATTTAAAAAAAAACAACATAACTAAGAAACATCATTTCTTCTCGAATAAATAAATCTACTGATCAGTGTAGCTTACTCGGAATTACATATATCACTGGCTCGCTATGCACAGATGCACAGGCTGTTACGGACGGATACTTAAGCTCCAGATTCGATAAATTTGAATTCAATATAAATGCTTCGCTTATGAAGGCATCCAATTAATGTCAAAACAGATCTGTAAGTAAAGATATATTATATATTTAAAAGTACTTAGACAATAATCCCATATATATTGAAATATAAAAGTAATAATAGTTCATAAAAATATATATTAATTTGAAATTTTACTATATAAAGCTACTTATATTTGCGGAAGAATCTGCATCCGTTGCAGACGATTTAATTTCCGTACGTTATATTAAAATCGGGAGATTTATACACTCTTATACATCGAATCGAACCGGTTTTACCTAGTTATAAGTATAGTTACATAATTATTAGCTATAGTTTTCAATTAATATATCAATTTAGTATTACTATCGTTTTTCGTTTTTCTATCGATTCGAGCAACGTAATATTTTATTAAAACTCTAATTTTGGATATTTAACAAAAAACATAGTGAGGGACCTTGCATGTGTCTAATTTCACTGAAATTCTGCCATATGTGTATTGAACCAACCCGCCTTCTCCTCGCAAAGGGAGAAGAGGCCTTAGCCCAGCAGTGGGACATTCACAGGCTGTTACTTTGGATATTTCATTCGTTTAAATATCATTTTTATTTGTAGCTTTTGTATTTATTTTTGTTATAACAGATAATTCAGTATAAAACAAGTCATAAGAAAACGAAATTAATATAAACAAGGTAGGTACACGTCAGGAAAAAGAATCAAAAGGAAATGAAGACTAATAGCATTGCATATTAAAGTTACTTTATTTAATACTCTTTGGTTCTATGTGCTTACAGAATAATTTAAAATTGGTTGTTACTTGAGTTGCCACAAAGCAGGCTTCAATTAGTTATAAAAATTAATCTTATTAGTAAAGCCTCTTACTCTGTCACTGAATATATGTCAGATAAAAATGCGTGGATTTAATGGTTTTTGGATTTTGTGCAGGAACTAAATATATGTAAATGATACAAAATTGTCTTTTTTTAAAAAAAGAGTAACTACTGAGTTTCTTGCCGGTTCTTCTCGGTTGAATCCACATTCCGAACCGGTGCTAGCGCTTGACAAATCATTACCTGTAAAAGTCAATTTGAATAAAAAATATTTTGATTTTGATTGATTTTTCAATTTGTATAGGTTATAATGATTATAAAAATAATTATAATAAAAACAAAATATTAATTTAGTAAAAATATAATGACAATTTGGACATGATCAATAAATAATGCCTCTGTAGAAGTATAAATTATTTTTGATTTTTCATTCTAAAATATTCTTTACTAAAATTTTCATTTCATTTCATTATGTTACTATTGTAATTTTCATTCTCGATATCTAATGAAAAATGTCATAATATTAGGTCCTTATATATGAAATTGGCGTTTTGTACGGGAGGAATATAAAGTCAATTTTTTTTTTTGTAAAATATATTTAATTAATCAAAGTATGCACCGTTGCATAGATAGCAATTTTGCCATCTCATAGGTAGTTCATTGATGGCTTTACTAAAAAAAAACACGGGGGCGAGAATCAATAAACTCTTTGAAGGCGGTTTGGACTGTCGCATCGGAGTTAAATTTTTTTTCTTGTAAGAAGTTATCCAAATTCCGGAAATGGTAATCTATTGGAGCAAGGTCCGGGGAGTACGGTGGATATCGCAGAAAATCCAATTGTAGCACACCTAACTTAGTGGTAGTGCAGTGTGTGGTCTTGTGTTGTCGTGAAGCAGCAGTGGCCTAGAGCGATTGACCAATCTCGGTTGCTTAGCAGCTAGTTCTTCCTTCATGGTTTGCAGTTGCTGACAATAGACATCTGCCGTAATCGTTTGGCCGGATTTTAGAAAGCTGTAGTGAACGACACCGGCGCTAGTCCACCAAACACTCACAAGTAACTTTTTCTGAGTCAATTTTCGTTTAGGGCAGGACACATGCAGGTTTTCCTTCATTGTAAAGTACGAAATGAATTATAATCACAAATTAAGTACATAAAAATTCAGTGGTGCTTGCCAGAGTTTGAACCCGTAATTTCGGTAAAGATTCACATGTTCTAACAATTGGACCATCTCGGTTATATAATCTAATATCCTTGCGAAGTCGGGTAGCTATTGAAATTGAAATTGCATTTATATTATTTTTATGTATCTTTATGTAACTCGACTAAATATAAACTTTGTCCATAAAACTAAAACTTCGTTCTAAAAATTAGTTAGTTTCATCAGCTTGCCTTTATGAACCAATTAAACTAAACTCAGTTTAACTGAGCGGCTGAAAATGTATCTAGAAATAGGGACACCATTTTAAAAACGGTGTTCTCGATAAGGACGATAGGAATAGATGCTGTTGAAATTAGATATATACAAATATATAAAACAAATACATAAAAGGTTACAAATTTACTTAAATACGAAAAAAATTTAATAAACATAGTATGTGCAGTTTTATTGTATTAAGGATCTGTCTAACTTCGTAATTATTTAGTTCTGAGTATTCTCTTTTGTTATACTAAGAAATCTGCCCGCTTTGTTGGACCTAAAATGGTATTTAATAATTGCTTACTTCATTTACTCCTTTATCGTTAAATTCTTACATCAATTCAACGAATTTAATGTAATATCACGCAATATCTGTACTTTCAAAGTTTACGGCGCTTACGTCAAATTTTAATGATATGTGACATAATTTTTTTTTTAAATACCTACTCGATTATTTTATTTATCATAATGCTATACAGTATCGAATTATGCTATATAGGTCGAAAAGCGGACAAATCCACAAAGAAACACACTTTTACAATCATAATATTGGTGAGGATTTATTAGATAGATAGATAGATAAATAACATTTTATATGCTTTTATTATTTAATTATATTCCTAGAAAAATATTTATAGCAGTTCATAGTCCTTATTTACAAACGTTTTGTTTGTTAATGTTAATTGGTAAAAGCAGTCATAAAAAAATAATTTAATAATTAAATACGTACTTTTTTCTAAAAATAATATTATTTTATTATTTTTTGTGTCGAACGCGTTGACAGTTATTTAAATGAAGATCTTAATTTCGGACTTTATTGTTTGGTTTTCATTTGCTTCGTAATAACAAGTGACCGTACAAAATTTGTCAGTCGAGCCTACTAATGTTGTATTTTGTTTAATTACATAAAGTTTTCAAAAACTACCATTATCGTTTAATATTAACTTTAAATTTAAATCTGATCATTTTTAATTATTCTTAATAAATTTAGCTTTAACTTTTTTAGTGTAAAATTAGATTTTTGAATCGACGTGTAATAACTGTTAGCATTCTAGAACCGAATGCGGTAATGCTTAACTTAGTAAGTATATTAATAGTCTTTGATTTTTTTATTGGATATAGGAAGGCAAACTGGCAAATGTGGCTATTTAATATTATGGTAACCTTCTCCTCAAAAGGGAGAAGAGGCCTTAGCCCAGCAGTGGGACATCAACAGGCTGTTACTGTGACAATTTCAGTTCAGTAATTCTCATTTGGTATTAATCCTTATTTATTTTAATTTATTTTTTATAATTAGGCCAGCGTTTGACCGTTGACTTGCCTGATGTTAAGCATCGACACGGTCTAGGATGTAGCACGCTTACCTATAAGAAACCTGTTTACTCTGGATTTGAATACACCAACATTGTAGCTATCAGGAAATACGGAGAAACCAATATTTTTTTAATGTGTTCTATCAAAACAAATATTTCCACTTTGTAATTCGAATCGATTGTTTTACGAGATATTAAAATAAACGCGTGAAAGTAAGGGTTGTGTTGTATAAAGCATTAGCACCGTACGTGCGAATAGATCGGTAGGTAATGTTTATATCCTTTTGTGTAAAAAATATATTAATATATGTATATTACCAGTACGAAGTCGGTTGAAGATAGTACATTAGAAACTTGAGTCAAGTTAACTTTTGATTCTTGAGTTTCAGTATAGACTGAGAAATGAATATAGGAACATAATAGTTGAATTATGTGAAAAAAATTACTAAAACTTAATTCACGTTGTATCTTGAATATAATCTGGGGCCGAAATTTACGCTTTATCAATCATTGATTAATATGATTTTATGCGAAGAGATGATGTGCTAGCAACATTTAAGTAAATATGCGAATACGGTGCTCCAGGCGGAATTCATCAACCTTGCAAATTTGCAATATATATATATGTATATAGGCAATATCATCATTTACTGATATTATGTACGAACAGCCAAAACTATGAGACATTTAATCGCTGAATTATAAAGTGGTTAATATAGAGAGTAAATTATACGTTCGAAATGTATGCAAAATTTGAGTTAATATGCGAATATTGTGTCTCAGGGGAAACGCATTGAGTTCACAAATTCGGAAAGATAATGATCGAGGACTAGGCAGGTATATAAAGGACTACTGTATATAAAGACGATTCTGGATGACTATCTAAGCACGGACTAAATTATAAGACGGTAGAGAGTTTAAGTCGCTCGTAATTATTCTTTTAAGTATAGGCAAAAATTATATAATACAAATAAGTCACGGCCTACTTTATATACGAGTACCTCGCTTAGCGACTGTTTAGTTAAACACAAATTTGTCTCTTTTTTATCATTGTTTTACATTCGAAAGAAGAAGACACAACATTACTTAATAAAACACTTACAAAATATTATAAGTAAGCCTGATAATTTTTATTCATATATGATTTATAATTTTACATTATATTTTATAATAGCACCTAGACCACCGACATTTGCTCATCTCTAATAATTGTTTTTTTTATTTGTGAAAAATTGCAGGAAAAACATAGTTTTTATAGAATAAGTGGACGAGCATTTGGGCCACCTGATGATAAGTGGTCACCAACGCCCATACACATTTGCATTATAAGTAATGCTAACCATCTTTTACATCGCCAATGCGCCATCAACCTCGGGAACTAAGATATTATGTCCCTTGTGCCTATAATTACACTGACTCACTCACCCTTCAAACTGAAATAGAACAATACTAAATACTGGTGTTTTTCGGTAGAATATCTGATGAGTAGGTGGTTCCTACCCAGACGAGCTTGCACACAGTCCTACCATCAGTAAACCTACATAATTTATACATAAACTAAACAAGCAAAACCTTATATAGGTACAAAATATGAGCCTAATCGCTACTATTACAGCCGTTTCAGAGATACATGAAATAATCTTGTGTATAAGGCATAATTTTTTTACTCGTAACTTTGAAAGTTATAATAGTATTTTACATTCTCAAAATGATATGTTAAAAATAAAAGTAATAAAACGTTATTCCATGACACTAAAAATAAATACATATTTCGAAAGGTATAAGGAGTAAGAAATATCAAGTATTTCGCTCGGTCGACAATTTCATGAAAATTATAGAAGGTAAGCAAATGTTTGAGACTTTTCGAGAATGTCATCCGAAAACTTGAACGTGCTTGCTCGTTTTTAAACTTCACGGTTCGGGAATTTTCGTGGAAGACCTGTAATTTTCCTTAAATTATAATATTTACAAAGTTCAGATATTTTTAAATGTAACAATAAACTATGACATTATATGTTAAACTTTATTTTTAAACAAAGCTATGATCTATAAAATCATTGGTAAACAGATGTAATATTTTTTTAGAAAGCACTTTATACGATACTATAAAATTAATAAGGAAAATGATAAAAAAAACTGTTCAATAACAACTTTCTTTAACAAATGAACGTTGATCTAGTAGTCGCTTTGTGAGAATGTGGGACCTTAGGTCCTAGGTTTATATCTCTTGCGTATATGTAGTTTTATTTCCATACATTCTTATTAATAGGCTGGAGTTAGAAAGCTGGTGTTGAGCTCTTATGAAAAGAACGAAAAGCAGAATCTGTGACTGATGTCTCTTTTGTCATCTTGGATTGCATTCCCATTGGACTATGAGAGTTAGGGAATAAAGAGTGCACCTGAGTTTGCGGACACACTTTTGCCCTACAATATTTCCTGCGCACTTGATTAATCTCTCTTGAGATTGGCCGTGACTAATAGTCGCCGAATAGATAATAGACTTTAGTCTTTTACATTCTTGTGCATTACAATATCTCTTAAACAATGGGCTGCCTTGAGATTTCATGATGATATTATTAATATTATTACAATAAAATGCCTAAAACTTTTTTTTTTACCGAATCATATTTAATTCGCAAACATTCATTTATCATAGCATTCATTCCAATATTAACCGTTCCACCAACCCGCATTGGAGCAGCGTGGTGGAATAAGCTCCAAACCTTCTCCTCAAAAAGAGGAGAGGAGGCCTTTAGCCCAGAAGTGGGACATTCACAGGCTGTTACGGTATTAACCGTTAGCAATTTCAGATCAAAGGACTAACCTCGATATTACTTAATAGACCTCGAGACTATTCAAAAGGTTGAGTGCTATTGGATATCAAAGTGCCAGACTTTGGCATTAAAACTTTACGCTATAATTAAAGGCACTAAAGGAATGAAAGCCAATGAAATCCGGTCGAGTAAAATTTAAAATATTGATTTTAATGCTAAAAATAAAACAAGCAAAACTTTATAGCCAATAGCAGGATTAAAGAAAAACAAACATTAGATTTTATTTTTTTTTATTTTATTTTTTATTTTATTTATTTTAAGGACCACTAGTAGCTACTACATGTTTTAATGACAAATGTAAAACAATTTAGTGAAAATAGCTAACATGTGAAGCTTTTTAAAGTAGCCACAACAATTACAATATTTGTTTTAAAAATACATTAACACATAATTATAGCAACATGAGTAGAAAGATTAAAAAAAAAAAAAAAAGTCCAAATTGGTACAAATTAAAGATCATAAAAAATAAACATGCACTTAATAAAATTAAAATTAATAACACAAATAGTTTGAAATTGATATAGGTACAAATTAAAATTAAATAATTCATTAAATTCATGCAAAGTTTACGTTACAAAAAAATTACTAAAAATATACTAATTAATACAAAATAAAATTAAGATAACATTATTTATTATTTATGTATTTATTTATTATTTATTTGCGTCTCTCAACAATTCTAGTGCCCGTTTACGATAAATCATGGCAGAGTCATTAAAAATATCTAGATCTTGACAAAAACCATTGTACAACCGTGATGATCTAGGCATTGGTGCATTACATCCTAATTTCGTTTTTGATATTCTGACATCAAAAGTGCCCAGAAAACTACGAACATTGCGCCTTGGAATACGATAGTATATCTTTTCAAGTAAGTAAGTACAGTCGATCTCGTTACGAATTATCTTAAATAGGAAAGAGAGATCTAATAATTGTCTGCGTACAGAGAGACTATCCATATTAAAGTCTTTCAAGAGATTGCTGTAATTTTTATTAGATTTATTGTATGAGGTTTTTTGTTTCTGGATAGATGATATACAAATCGCTTCTGTATTCTCTCTATACGCAGACGATGTACATTGTAACAAGGATTCCACACAACACTACCGTACTCCAGTACACTACGCACGTAAGCGTTATAGATTATTTTTTTCGTGTTATTCGTGAAGTGTTTACCATTTCTAATTAAAAATCCTAACGTTTTGGAACTTTTCGTAATTATTTTATTGAAGTGCGGGACAAAAGTAAGCTTGTCATCAAAAATGACACCCAAATCACTTATTTCAAAAACTTCCTCCAACTTGATGTTATCAATGCTATATATTGTTTTGATTATATTGAGATTTCGCGTAAATTTTATATGCTTGCATTTACTGACGTTTAATTCCATTTTATTATTTTTACACCAATTATATATAGCATTAATATCCACCTGTAAGAGCTCTGAGTCAGCTAAGTTGTTTATTACTTTTGTTAATTTTAAATCGTCCGCAAATAAAAATACTCTACTATAATGTACCGTATCGCAAATATCATTAATGAAGATATTAAAGAGCCAAGGTCCTAAGTGTGACCCTTGAGGAACCCCGGAGCAGGCTTTATATAGACTCGAGCTAAAACCTTTTAAGACAACAAATTGTTGTCTATTGTATAAATATGATTTGAACCACTCAAGCATATTACCATTGAATCCGCACTTGCTTAGTTTTAAGAGTAAAATATCGTGCGAAACTTTGTCGAAAGCCTTGGTTAAATCGATATAAATTGCGTCAACTTGCTTGTGGTTATCAATAGCTGGCACAATGAATTCACTGTACGAAACAAGATTTGATGTTGTAGATCGACCCTTTATAAAGCCATGCTGGTTATTATTATTCATTTGCTTTACATGACATTCTAGATATGGGTAAACTATTGCTTCAAATACTTTGGCAAAAGTGGAAAGTATGGAAATCGGTCTATAATTCTCAATGCACTCACTACCCTTGGACTTATATACTGGTGATTTACATATTTAATTTTACTTCAAAACTTCGCACGAGTACATAAGAAAAAAAAAATGAATAGAATTTACGCAGAATCCGTTCTGAGTGAGCGTCTACATCGGAGGAAGGAGTAACTGTGACAAATTTCAAGTCAATCGGGCGCATAGTTTAGGTGATCTCGTGATGAGTGGTATTTCGCTTATAACAATAATGTCGTGTTGATTTAATGTCTAAGTTGTTTTTCTTTCTTTATTCTACCTGTCGTTGGAATCTACCATCTATATAATAAGACTGAAAATAAGTCAAAAAAAATTGGTAACATCCCATATGTTATATATTTTATACATATAAGTCGCCACGATTATGCTTGTTTTTACGGTTATTTAGTCTCTATTATCTTATATTGGCTTTTGTACTATGTCAGTTGGTTAACAGTATATTTACACAAATACTCTATAAATATGTAAAAATATAAATAATTATATAACACAAAAAGTGACATAAATAAATTTAATACTAGAAATAAAAAAATATAATAATCCTTTCAATCTTTCATCATAATGAAGTTAATAAATCATTTGTAGGACTACGTATACGCATTTTCAATGAATTCCACAGTCTATACTTGAGTTTTCACTAAGCCGGCACTAATCAGCTATTTAAAATAATCTTATTAGTAAAGCATATTACTCTGTTTCTAATTATATATTATATATGATAATTTATCTCGTGTAGAAACTAACAAAGTGTATGTAATTATACAAATATTGAGTTTTTTACCGGTTCTTCTTAGTAGAATACACATTACAAGCCGGTGGTGCTTGACAATTCATTGGTACTTATAAAAGTAGTATTTGTAATGAAACTTTAAAAGCTTATGTATTAAATTTTATATTGTAATAAAATATTTCTTGTTAACACAGGCAGGAGTTTAAACCTATATACATATTATACAATGTTATGTACATTGCTACGTACATATGCTGTTCTTCGTGCTTTATAAAGAATGAGGCATCTCATTAAAGGCATAGCAAAATAGGATAAACAAAGACAGCAGCTGTGTGTGTAACACAAACGCACACACAACCTTACGTGTATCCCATATTACATACCACTCTTTAATTATGTATTGCAATTTTTACTTTGATGTCTATTTGATGTTGAGTTAGTTTTGTTGTTGAAGCCTTTTTTTAGTATTTTAATTAATTTTCAATGTTGGTTTTTGATGTTAACATTATTTTTTATTATTATTATTAATTCACAAAATTTATACAGTCAATTTTAAAATAATATGCGGTTTACTGATTTTTTACAATTGCGTAGATATAACATGCATATATCTAGAGGATACATAAGAAATATTTAATAACTAGTACTCAGACAGAAAATTAATGTATTGAGTATATAAAGTAATTTATGTTTTGAAACATTATTAATTTTATTTGTTTTTATAAATAGTCATTTTAGGTAAATTAGAATAAATAAATATTACCCACATATTAGGAAAATATTTAATCTTGATACGAAATTTCAAGAAATACGATAACGATAAAATCTCATACGAATAGAAATATAATTTTAGCTGTGTGTAAGAATGCCATAAAAGGAATATGAGAGAAAACACGTTTCATGAGCTAACGTCACTTAGCCTAATCAGTTGCTAATCTTGCGCATAAAATGACGCGTAATAGCTAACACCCGAAATTTTGCGTCGTAAAATTTTATAGCACTTTCGTACGAAAATGTCTTAAGATGCTTATATATTGGATATAGGTGAGAAAAAATGCGAGGGCGTCTAAACTTTCGATTTCAATTAACGTAAGCCTTAAGGTGGCACTACACTTGGCAATATACCAAGTGTAGTGCCACCTTAAGTCTTAAAGGAGTAGTGTTTTCAAACGATATCGCTTAGCTTACCAAAATATTGTACACACGTCTTGTGGATGAAGTCGGAAAATTACTAACCTCTACCTATATATCGCAAAAACAGTGACATAATTACTCAGCAAATAAATTGTGGATTGTAATACAAATATTTGAAATAAAATTTGGCGTACTGGACTTCTTTAAGTTGCAACTAAAAGCGACAAATAATAATAATATCTGGGGACATTTTTCACACACGGCCATCTGATCCCAAATTAAGCTTGTACAAAGCTTGTACTATGGAAACCAGACAACTGATATACTACATATACTATTTTTCTTTTGTAAATACATACTTATATAGATAATTACACCCAGACTCAGGACAAACAGACATGTTCATGCACACAAATATCTGTCCTGGGTGGGAATCGAACCCACAACCTTCGGCGTGAAAGGCAAGCATCCACCAACCACGCCAACCGGCTCGTCAAAATGGACGGAAACGCGAGTTTTATATTTGCGTTATTTGATAATTTGTACAAATTTTGCTTAATTTATGCGATGCACACATTATCATTTAGAAAATAATTCACTTTAAATTTTCGTATTTCTCTAACACTTGAATTCGCATAGATGTAAGAGCAGAATCAGAAATCGTGATGTGTGATTTCGCAGTGTGGTGTGTGTGCCTTACTGCATATGTAAAAACGCTACGCCAAGTGAAGTGCCACCGTTATAAAGAAATATTCGTTTCAATTATCTATAATATTAGAAATCGTTGTATACATCACTTAGAATCCAAAAGTATCATTGAAATATCCTAGCGGATATAAAACTGAAGCGAAAATTATAAAAATTTTATTTACGTGTAATTGTCTATAAATGTATAATAAAAATATTAATCGAAAACTCATGCCTCATTTTTTAATATTTTTACGAGTATAATCTTGAATAGATTTATTCGCCTGTAAACCTGTTTCGCTAGGTTAAGGAGAGTATCCTTTTGAGGAAATAGTTTGGACCTGATTCAATTTACATATAAGCTCCTACTAGCCTTGTTTGTACGTACTAGTGGTAGGGCTTTGTGCAAGCTCGTCTGGGTAGGTATCACTCACTCATTCTCATTCTACCGCAAAACAGCAATACTAGGTATTGTTGTGTTCCGGTTTGAAGGGTAAGCGAGTGTAATTATAGGCACAAGGGACATAATGGGCGTTGGTTACCACTTACCATCAGGTGGCCAATATGTTTGTCCGCCTATCTATTCTATAAATAAAATATATATGTATTTCTCATTATAAGATTTAAATTTAATATTTGGCATATATGTAGGGGGATTTAATAATAGAGAAGTACTAGCCATAAAGGGCTCTTAAAATTACGATGTCGGAATCTTGATGTTTCAAAATTTATCTTTACTTAGAAAAAATATCCTTTGCGCAATAATGGGATATTAACAGCCTGATTGGTATGCGTTAAATGATAACCACCATATGAGGTTACGAACGACTAAAATAGTAAAACTTTAGTGGTTTTAATATAACATTCGTGAAAAACATACGAATTTGCTATATATCCAACAACTTCCAGAGGAGCATATTATCGAATTAGCAACAAAAAAGAACCTTTGCCCAATAAAGGGACTATATGGTTACGGGCAAAGGCTGATACCCAGTGGTTACTATTATACTATTCTTAGTAAATTTACGATGCAATCGTAGTAGTATTAGCATTGGCTTTTAAACTTTCCGCAAATTAAACACTATTTACGTAAATAATTCTATGGTATTTAATTACACGGTGCAAACTTTCAGTGTCAACAACTTAGGGGGTACTTTCACAACTATCCGCACTTGAAACTTTTGAGTTTTAGTGCTATTTAAATGCGAAGTTAATAAAAAAAAGATAAAAAGTAAGTCATATTAATTTTACATACATTTTTTTTCATATCAAATGGGTACGCAAACTGTACGTGCCACCTGATGGCGAGTGGTCACCGTTAACAATACCCATTGGTACTGTAAACAATATTGACCATCCGTTATATCGACAGGGCGCCAACAACCTTTCTATCTTAGTTGTTCCTGCTCACACACTTGCTAGCTCACTCTTCAAATCAAAACAAAATAAACGGCAACACAAATATTGCCATTTGGTAACAAAATATGTGATAAGTAAGTGGTACCTAAATAGACGGACTTGTACAATACCCTACCACCATGTGTAATCTAAGCAAAATCAATAGGTTATTTATAAAGATGTTAATCAAGCACTTTTTAATTTTTAAAATCTATCAAATGAAGTAGAAACTTCTACTGATTCGAAAAATAGATAACAGAGATGAATACGCGAGAAACACGGCAATATCTTACTTAACGAATATCATTCTACATAATATTTTTTATAGAAATTGAATCTCGTATAAAACCTACAAGCGATATTGAACTTTATGCTTAGATCTTTATTTATTCAACAGAGGCTAAAATTGTATTTTCCATTGATGATGACCTAACAATGTAAGAAAAATATATATTAGAGGGTTTAGTAAATAGCAAAGCCAAACAACATCTATGTCATGGAAATGACTCGTTAGTAAATAAACAGCTGTAAGCAAGCATTAGCCGTTACAGACTAATTACAGGCACAAGTGAGCCTTTGTTCAAGTTGCTAGAACATTGGCATCGTACCAAATGTCTCTCGCAGTGACCATATTCCGTAAGTCGGCTTTGAGTTGAGTAATCATTACCCATTAGCAACATTCATGACAGAAACGTAAGGATATTATACCAATTAAGCAGAGAAATCAAATCAAAATGAGAACATGGTTCAAATTTAATATTTCATTTCAAACAAAAATTGCCACACAAATAATAAGTAATATTTCCGAACTTACTAAATATTGCGCGCGCATGCGTTGCATGCCTCTTCAAATTTGTTTGTAACTTGCTCTTTGTTTGCAAAACACAATAAAAATATGTACAATCAAAGAAAGGCTACGACCGAACCACTTTAGTGAATAATTAGACAATTTCATATACTCTCTCTGGTCTTGAATTAAAAGTAAATATAATTTACACTTAAATTGTATACAAAAAAATTGTTTCCACTCATAATGAGCTCGAAATTACATAATATACAGGACAAATTAATTGATCCCGTCACCTATATTCTATGCACGGTATTTACAAATATTTGTCATAGCAATAACACAGTGTATGTTGTTTATTTAAATATATCTTATTGGCTCATCCATACAATACAACTGTACAGTTGTATGATTTTCATGTTTTGCACAGGAAGATATTTACTAAAAAATAGGCGGCGGAGGTGGGGTGAGATACTACTGGTTTTTAGTGCGTATTGCAGTCAATGCTGGCAAGTAACACATAACCTCCCCCTTTATTCTTCATGTGGCGGACAAGTGTACATACGTTTTTTGCAATGCTGGTTTCCCAATATATAAGGAGCACATAGGCACATCATTCTTAAGATTTTGTTGGAAGTTTGTTATATATATGCTAAAGAAATAAAAATAAATGATTTCATTTTAAATACATCAAAATTATATTACGTAGTTCTCCGTACGTTGCACGCTTAACTCAGTAAAAAATATACAATCGTTTCAGATTTATTTCTCAATTGCCCAATCTACCCGCGACGCTTTGTTGAAGCCTAAAATTACTCCCCACACAATTAGGTTTACAACTGTGAAAATGCCATCAAATTGGCTGACAGTAAATTATACGTGATAAGCATACAAATTAAAAACATGAACTTGAAAATAAAAGCGCTAAAAAAACATTTAGAGCCTTGCTCTTCTGGAAACTCATTTTTAGTATGAAAATACGAATTGTCATTATCCGTAAAGTGCCACTGAGGTTCTCGACACCATTCCATGCGGTATGATTTGTATGTCACTGTAATGTTATTTTTAAAGTTTGTTTTGTATTCAGTAAAGAATAGTTTTTTAATATTACACAATGGCTTAAAACTGAAAAATTAAAAATTAAATTTTAAACCTATTTTTTTTCACTACACGATGATAGAGTTTTGGTAAGTGGTTATCTACTAAGTAAATCTATCACAGTGATATTCACGAGAGCAAGCACAAGAGAACCTGTTGCATTTTACTATGATGGAAATGATACCACTAGTTTCTATCTGATAGTAAGCGTAAGATCTATGATGTTATATCCCTTGTTAAGTTGGTGTAGCAAGATCACCTTTCCCCTTGAGCTAGCTCCGACGAGCCACTAGCAAAGCACAGCACGAGATGAGCCGCGAATGCGTTATATCGACACTATCCCGCAGCCTCTCCGATCCGTGCTGAAGACTGCCATTGCAGTGGTTTTTGTGGGTAAGAATCCCACAAGAACCTTACTGAAGGTTTCCGCTGCGTTAAAAAAGGTGGTACCCACCCAAACGTGCTTGAACAAGTATCACAAGTAGAATTTATATACAAAGTCGCGGTCTAAGACTTTGCCTTAGTAGTAGTATTTGAAATTAATAGAACACTTACACGATACACCATTTTCATGTAACCACCAATTTACGCGATGGACACTATGAATTCCGCCATTAAAAAATAATTTCCGTAAAGATTTTTCTTAGCATGTCGAGTGTACGCGACACAAGTTCACGCACACTTACATACTCATGATACATAGCCAAATGCATGTCCCTGCAATGGTTTCTGAGATTATCACAAACATACATAAAAACAGACGAGGTGTAGAACTTTAATTTATTATATCATATTAGAATTTTTATGTATTTTATAATGATCGTCAGCCTTTTTGGTAAATAAAGTTCCAATCCATCAAAAATAGATTGTATTTAGTTGTTTAAATTCTTCATAGGTCTGATAAGTCTGATTTCGTAACTAATACTATACACGGGGAGACAGTTTCTTTTTTTGTTTGCTTGTTACACTTTCACGTCTTAACTACTCGACTAATAATCATGAAATTTTGCATAAACGTTACCAAGTGTACAGAAAAGGAAAATGGCTACCCAACACCTCATCCCCCCTTCCTGCTATTCGAGCGCAGCCGCGTGCGGAAACTAGTAATAAATATAATTAATATATTGTTAGAATAATATAAGGTTTAAAAGCATTATTAACATGTTTATTTCATACGTTAAAATTTTCATACAAGCTTAACGTATATTTTGTAACACGCATAGATAATGACGCCTAGTTATTGGTACGCCGCAAACAAGCGACATTAATTACCATTGCTAATTTAATTATTAATCCCATTCATTACGAATTAATATTAGTAGGACTTCATAGGGATTTCAAATAATTACTATAATAATCCACCGCGCAATACAAATATTATATAAAGGATATTTAATTTTATAGCCTGTAAATACTACACTGCTGGGCTAAGACCTCACCTCCCCTTTTAATTTCATCATGCTGGGGGTTGTTGCCCCACCAACCCGCATTGGAGCTGCGTGGTGGAATAAGCTCCAAACCTTATCCTCAAAAAGGAAGAGGAGGCCTTAGCTCAGTAGTGGGACATTCACAGGCTGTTACTAGGGGTTGTTGGTTACACATGTGGCAGATTTTCACATAAAAATTTTCTCATCATGTGTCACTGCCAAGCACGAGATTAATATTTATAAACACAAATAAAACACTTGAAAATTTAGTGGTGCTTGCCTGGGTTGAACCCGTAATTATCGAATAATAATAAAATTGTTATTATATGTTTATTCAAATTTAGAAAAAATATCCATTAGACGATACTAATTAAATATATAAATTCACTACAATTGATTCATTAACTTATATTTATCTTAATTTTTTCTTAACCTGTGATAAGTGGCTAATACCCAGAAGGGCATGCACGAAGCCAACCAAATAAATTTTCTTTATAAATTTACTAAATGAAGTGTATGATTATCAATTTAGCTACACCTCTGAAAACATCGTGCTATCGAAATTACTAGCTGAAATAGTTAAAATTAAATATAAAAGTCTTTAAAATAAAGAGATTATTATTATATCAGAAACCAACCAAATAAATAATTACCAAATTAATGTATTTTTTCTGTTTATACATCAATTATATTCATTGAATTCGAGATATAAGTACATTCAAATAAAATAAATTGTGTTAATTATATATTAGGTCCTTACATATGAAATTGGCGTTTTGTACGGGAGGAATGAAAAGTCAATTTTTTTTGTAAAATATATTTAATTAATCAAAGTATGCACCGTTGTTATCTGCGCACTTTTGCCATCTCATAGCTAGTTCATTGATCCCTTTACAAAAAAACCATGGGGTGAGAATCAACAAACTCTTTGAAGGTGGTTTGGACTGCCGCATCGGAGTTGAATTTTTTTCCTTGTTAGAAGTTGACCAAATTCCGGAAAATCCGGTAATCTGTTGGAGTAAGGTCCGGGGAGTACGGTGGATGTCGCAGACATTCCAATTGTAACTCATCTAACTTAGTGGTTGTTTGTTGTGCAGTGTCTGGTCTTGCGTTGTCGTGAAGCAGCAGTGGCCTAGAGCGATTGACCAATCTCGGTTGTTTAGTAGCTAGTTCTTCCGTAATTATTTGGCCAGATTTTAGAAAGCTGTAGTGAACGACACCGGCACTAGTCCACCAAACACTCACAAGTAACTTTTTCTGAGTCAATTTTCGTTTAGGGCAGGATTTGGCTGGGTCTCCAGGGTTCAGCCATTGCGACGAGCGCTTCCGATTATCGTACAGTATCCACTTTTCATCACAAGTAACGATTCGATTTAACATCCCTTCGTTATTGTGTCGGTTGAGCAAAGTAACACAGCAGTCGACGCGTGTTTGCAAGTTCGATTCATTTAATTCATGAGGTACCCATCGTTCAAGTTTTTTTATTTTCCCGATTTGCTTCAAGTGGATTAATACAGTTTTATTACTTACCCCGAAGCCTGCAGCTATCTCTGAAGTGCTTTGTGATGGATCCGCTTCCACAATAGCCTTTAAATCTTCATTTTTCACTTTGGTCTCCGGCCGTCTACGTGGTTGGTTCTGAAGGTAGAAATTTCAAGAACGAAAACGTTGAAACCAAAAACGTACCGTACTTTCTTTTGCAACACCAGCGCCGTACACATCATTAATCCTTCGAGCTGTTTCTGCAGCACTGGTGCCACGGTAGAACTCGTACTCGTAAATATACCGATATTTCATGTTTTCCATTGTGCGGTAGTAAGCGACGCAAAAGAAAAAATAATAAGGAAAAAAACAAATGAATGACTGTTTTCAAAACTCAAATGTACCAGCTAAATGAATTTACAAATTTGAATTTGGAATTCTTAACCAAAGAGGAGATATTTCAGATCTGATTTCATATGTAAGGACCGATATTAAATTATTTTAATGAAAACATTTTTCAAAATGTAATTTACGTGTTTACGTTAACAAACTTATATAATAATATCGTAAACAAAATTATTTTGATAATTTGAAGGATTCAAACTTCTTGATTGTTTAACATAATTTGAATTGATTGTATTAGTTACCTTCTGAACTGGAAACAGTGTCGCAAAATATTTTGAAGATATTTAAATGAAAAAAACATTTATTATCAGTCAACACAAATTGGAAAAAAAATGTGATAAAATATTGTTTTACGAGTGGGTACTGTTTAGAGAAATATATATATATATATATATATATATATATATATATATATATATATTTATTTAATTTAACGTTCAATATAAACATTTTGGTTACAATATATGCATAATATAAGTTTGAAGTCCGAGGACTTCATCTGTTATTCATTAAAACTTGTCAATTTTACCAATAAAAAAGAAGCAAATGTGTAAATTAATAAATTAAAAGTAAGTGTAAAATAAAATGTAAATATTTTAACCATTTGCCTCCCTACTGAACCTAAATTTAAAAAAAAAAACAAGTTAAAAAATTTCTTGTATAATATCATTTTCTAAAACGCTATAACACAAAATCAATTCGTGGCTGACCGGTGGCCGACGCATTTTAAACACTTGGAGATCGATAAACTCGATGTTGTAAACTCGCTTCCGTTTGAAGCTTAATTTGTTTCAAAAGCTTTTAAATATAAATAATTGTATTAGTTGTAACATCATACACAATAACCCATACCAGTAATTCATTGCAATGGGCGCGATAATAATATAGATTTAGCAGTTATTTATAACACTTTGAAATTGGAATTGAATGACTCGGTCTCATGCAAATCATTAAAAAGCTATCCTGGTATACATTAAATATATATCAAATAATACATCAATTCATATTGATGTATTATTTGTTATATATTTAATGTAGTGTAAGATGATATATAATGAAACTCCTTGCATATTAATATTTTGGTAGTTTATTTTATTTATTTATAAATAAGCAAATAACAATTACATTATGACACTACAAAATCCACGAACGTTTATCTTGAGTGCCTTTCCATCTATGGATTTACATACTATATACACCATAAATTTAAAGAATACATCATCTGGTAAGCTGACCGTATTTATTGTTAGCTGAAATAGTTACTATCTTTTGTTGTGTCACCCAACGGGTTTTATTTTTATATTGGTGTTAGTTGAAAATGAATAAAAATGTTACAATCATCAAAATTTGTTTTAATTTTAATATAAACAGGTACAAAGTTTTTTAGGATTTTGATTTGCAAACGATTAGTTAAAGCCAAAGGTTAAGGATACAGAAAGATTTGAACGCTTTGAGAATCATAAAGATACATTCCCACTGAAGTCACACGTTTTCGTAATGCCTGAGCCTCATGAGTATGGCAGACGTGGTCTTTGGATTCAAAGATTGTCAGTCTACTTCTAAAGAAGCTCGACTCTGTGTTGTGGCGACGAGTTTTCATTGCTTTCGTATCAAAATGGAGTGGACAGATGATAAAGTTATTGTTGCAATTGAATTGCATCAGGAGCTCGGTTGCAAGCGTTCTCTTCTTCGACAACTTAAATGCAACTAGCGCACGGCCTCGATGCTCTTATTATAAAGACACTTTGCAAATGCTGCACCGTTAGACGAAATTTACCGCTTTCGGTAGATGTCTCTTAATGTACAGCTATAATAATAAAACTCAAAAATCTTGAAATTTAAAAACAAATATGCAAATGATACAAAGAAATAATGGCTGATTTCTAAATAAATTCAAGCAAAAATATAGCTAAGCAGGATAGAAAAAGTCCATAATTTCATCTTATCTAAATATAAATAATGAGTCTTACGTCAGTGTTATAACTCAAAGTGTTATTCTCAGTCATTTTCCTTAAAATTAAATTAAAAGGGATATTTTTAGTTACATATAACTCATTGGTTTAACATGTAGAGATTGCAAATGCAAACCCAAACGTTCGCTATTTCATTTTCATGTGCTAAATTTGTATTTATAACTCATCTTGTTCAAGGCAGTTAATGAATAAGTAAAACCTGCATATATCAGGGGGAAATCTGAAATACCTTAGATGTATGACCACCAACCCGCATTGGAGTAGAGAAGAGCCCTTAGCCCAGCAATGAGAAATTTACAGACTACTACTTTACTTTTTTAAGTAATATTTTATAAAAGATAAAACTTATCTACTTCACTCCTCGCAAACTGTTTATTTTGCAAAAAATATAAACCAACTTTTGATTATATTCGCTTTTATTTTTAGAAAATTACTAAAATTCCTGCTTTCCCCCAATTACGCGTAAACCTAATGTAAATAATGGCTAACACAATTACCCAGGGTAATAAAAATTTAATCTGCAACATCACATTTCTAAACGGCCAGTATACTGTTGAGCTATTTAGGCCTATTAATAGATATAATTTGCAAATACCCAATTAAAATGTTTCAACAAAATATAGCAACAGTAACAACCTGTGAAGGTCCCACTGCTGTGCTAAGGCCCCCTTTCCCTTCTTGAGGAGAAGGTTTGGAGCTTATTTCACCACGCTGCTCCAGTGTGGGTTGGTGGAATACACATGAAATTCAGTGAAATTAGATACATGCAGGTTTCCTCACGATGTTTTCCTTCACCGTCAAGCACGAGATGAATTATAATCACAAATTAAGTACATGAAAATTTAATGGTGCTTGCCCGGGTTTGAACCCACGATCATCGGTTAAGATTCACGCGTTCTTACCACTGGGCCATCTCGGCTTATAAAACATATAAGTAATAATATAACAAAATATAAGTAATAATGAAAATTATAATTGATTCGGACAACTTTGTTCCTAATCTAATATAGCAGCCATAAATTTGAAAGCGCTGTGGTTTTATCCACTTTACTAGTTTTGGAAATTCTAATACTCGAATTATATTGCAGCATTCTATGAGCTTGCGTCTAACTTTGAAATTATCAATTTTATTATTTAATATAGACACGCGTTTGTTTTTAAAAAAATTACAAAACACACCATACAAATACGTTGTCCATACAACTATCGTTTTATTTTAGTGCCATAATCGTAGTAGCTACTCCAGACTTGGAACGGGCAGAAAATATATAGAAAAACGGTCTACATAAAACGTTTATAATGAAGGCAAATTATAAAAAGAAAAAAAAATGGTTTTTATATGAGCCAGGATATTTCGCGGGGATTAAGTTTAAGAGTTATTTATAATATTTTATGGGATATAAATTGGAAGAATAGTAAAATACCAAATTGAATACAAATAACAGATGCAAAATAACGTACAATATTATATATAAAAGGCGTTGAGTTTATTAAACTTTACCGTGATATGTGGGCTGGATATATACGTGGGAGAACTTTATCCGACATCACAAAGGTTTCCTCGAGACGTTTACTTCAACTCCGTACTCGACAAACTCAAACATAAAATATGTACATGATTTAAGAAATTCGCTAATGTTTGTCTAGATTTGAAACGATAATTTTCATTCAACGATAAGATCAACATTTTGAAACCATCATTGCTAGTATAAAGTATAACGATATTCCAACAAATAATAGCAATGCATACTCACACATGTATGTAAACTAAAAAACACTCAATCTATCATTTTTGCTAAGTCATTATATAATCACCATTAGCGGAAACCTTACAAGTCCAAGGCGGAGGCGTTATTATTCAGTAAACCGTTAGAAGTCGTAGGACACACGATAACATTAGAAAAGTGAACATAAATTGTAGAGAATATAGAATATACTAATTAACGGAAAATCTAATAAGTTTAGTGTCTATTAAAGGTTCCCTATAAAAGAGGTTCTAGCTGCATTTCAAATAAAATTACTATGTATTTTTTTGTTATCCGCGCGAAGTTGTTACAAGTCAAAGTGGTGTAAATTAAGTTACAGTTTTTAACAATAAAAAAAACGAATCATTAAAAACTTCAAAGTTTGAAAAGTATTAATTTCTTACATACTATAGCAACATATTTGACATCAGCAGTATATTTTGCGTCAACTTATAAAGAAACGTCATAACGAAATACAAATAAAATGCGTCTAGTAACGAAAAGGCTATCAATGCGAGTAAAATGCTTATTAATAACCGGAATAGTAATATCCATATATGTTATAATATCGTATAATTTATTTGAAGCTGTGTTTACAAACAAATCTAATGATGATATGAGAATGAAGAATATTTCTTACCTGAAGTTACCAAATGTTGTTGTACATTTGGATTTCAAGGGATCTCCACCGAAATTGAGCTATTTGAAGACATTGTTGCCCAAATTCCAAGAGCTCGGCGTAACTGGTCTCCTTATGGAATATGAGGACATGTTTCCATATAATGGTAGATTAGTTAATATAAGTGCGAAGAACTGCTATGAAAAACCTAAGGTACGTTACAATGTGTTTTCTTATATAAAATTAATTTGATTATATATTCAATTCTTGCTTCATACTATTTATAGCTAAAGTGCATTAAATGATAAATTATTGTTAGCCATCTGTGTTAAGGTTATCGGAAAGTTTGTTTTATTATTTGAGCAGAGATGGTTCAGTGGGTAGAACACGTGAATCGTAGCAGAATATTACGAGTCATCAAACTCAAACAAGTATCATGGGGTTTTTATGGGATGGTTTTTAAGGATTTTTTTTTTAATTGATTTAATATATAGTAATGGTCCAGCTTAAAGGGTGAGTTAGTCAGTGTATATTTAGGTGTAACATATTAATTTCCAAGTTTGGTGGCGCAGTGGCGATGTAGGGTATATATTCCTTACAATAACAATCTATGGGCGGTGGTCACTTACTATTTTCCAATCTATCTACTTATTTTAGTTCGAACTTTGCAAATGTCTAAAATTAAAAAAAGTTATTTCCTAAAACCGCAAATGGACCCTTTTTAAGTACGTCGATAGAATATGTTTCACTATTAACCTTTCTGGTTGAAGTATTTACATTTATTTTATTTTTTACAGTTAAGAGAATTCTTAAAATTGGCTGTACAGCTTGGATTCGACATCATTCCGTTGGTACAAACTTTTGGTCATATGGAACACGTGTTGAAACTAGCAGAGTTCCAGCATTTACGAGAAATACCATCTTATCCAGATTCAATATGTCCTAGTAATTCGGAAAGTCAAATAATTATAAAAAAAATGCTTGAACAGGTTTGTGTTTTTACTTATTTCGATACAGCTTATCAAAATCATATATACTGGTGAATACTCTCATTGGTCATCGATTGCGTTATCAGCTGCCATCGACCAATAATGATTCAGTTTAATAAAATTAGGTAATCTAAAGGATGATGCCAGGATTTTTATAAGTCTGGTCCCACCTTCAATAGCGACGCGTAATACATCTAAAGCGGACTAAGATTTAAAACTTGGAGTCATTGTAACTTATGTTCAGCTCAAAATTTTTTATCCAACGATATATTACATGGAGGCAAAAATTTGCATCCTCCTTTGATCAGCATTTCAGAAATTAGAGGTAGTCAAAATGTTTATTCTATATTGTTGATATACACACTTTAGTTTATACTCTGTTAATCAGTTAAGTAGTTAAGGCGTGAAAGCGTAAAAAACTTCACTTGAGCATTTATAATATTATCTAGGATAATTCATATTTTTATTTGTCTGCCTTAAAAGTTTCATAAGGTAATCAAATCGTCTTTTTATTATAAAATGAGTCATAGAATAGATAAAAGTAAAATGAACTAAGATTTTTACTTCATGAATATTTTATCTTGCCTCCTGATGCGTTGGACAGAATGTAGTTTTCATTATAACATAGTGAAGTCTTACGTAAGAATTATTAATATCACAATTTATTATTCTAACGCAAAACAGCAGTACTTAGTATTGTTACCGGGTTTTTCAGAGGCTCAGTTCGGGTTCAGGGCGGGTCGATCAACTATCGACGCCCTGAACACCCTGAAGACCCGGACCATGGAGGCGGTGGCCCGAGGGGACATGGTCCTGGCGGTATCGCTGGACGTGGCGAACGCCTTCTATATAATAGTCTTCCTTTCGGGACAATAAGGGAGGCGCTTCGATATCACGGAGTGTTTTCCTATCTCAGAAGGCTGTTGGGGGCATACCTCCAGGATCGGGTGGTCCTCTGAGAGGGGGGCGATGGGCGACTTGTCCGGCGTCGAGTAGGCTGCGGTGTTCCACAGGGGTTTGTTCTCGGCCCAATCCTGTGGAACGTTGGCTTTGACTGGCTCCTACGGGCACCCGTCCTTCCCGGGATGGGGGTGCTGTGCTACGCGGACGATACCCTCATCACGGCGACGGGACATACTTTTCAGGAGGCAGCCCGCCTGGCTGAGGTCGGAGTGTCGCTCACGATGGATCGGATCAGGATGCTGGGCTTGAGGGTCTCTGTAACAAAAACGGAGGCCCTCCTATTCTACGGTCCACGTCGAGGTCACCCTCGAGGAGCGTCTATCACCGTCCAGGGAACGGTGATTAAGAAGCTCCATCTTCCATCCAAAATCAGGCCCAGATGAGGTATCTGGGCCTGATTTTGGATGGAAGATGGAGCTTCGGGCAGCATTTTGTCCAACTCAGCCCGAAGCTCATCAACGCCGCTGCCGCCTTGGGCCACCTTCTACCCAACGTAGGAGGGCCGGAAACACCTTGCCGGCGATTATACGCTGGTGTGGTGCGCTCCATGGCGCTGTACGGTGCACCCATCTGGGTGGACGCTCTCAATGCTCGTAACAAGGCTCTCCTTCGGAGACCACAGAGAGTCATAGCGGTGAGAGCGATACGTGGTTACCGTACAGTGTCATGGACGGCAGCGACACTTCTCACGAGCGATCCGCCTTGGGAACTCCAGGCAGAGGTGCTTGCGGAAGTGTACTGGTTCCGGGTGGAAGCGAGGTCGAGGGGCGACCGTCCAGGATTGGCGGAGGTGGAGCGAGTCAGGGCTCTAGCCCAGCGAGCCTTAATTCGCAGGCCTGACGACAGTGGAGGCGGTCCGTCCCCACTTGAGTCGCTGGGTAGAACGGAGTCACGGCAAACTCACAGGGCGCGTCACACCCTGGTTGAGTGTGCTGCATGGGGGCCTCAGCGCCATTAGCTGGCGGCCATTGTAGGCGGAGACCTCTCGCTGCTGAACGCCATCGTGATAAACGCCATGATCGGTAGCGAGAGGGGCTGGAAGGAGATGGTCTCTTTCTGCGAAAACGTCATGTCGCAGAAGGAGGCCGCGGAGTGGGAGCGTGAGAACAGTGCTTCCGCTGACCCGCTTCGCCGAAGAAGAACGGGGAGAAGACGTCGGCGCTATGCAAACCTCCTGCCGTAAATGTCGCCGGGGCTAGGGGGTGTCTGTAACCCGAGAACCCCTTAGAATTTGGAGGCCTGCAGAGGCGGGTCTACCGTCGGGTAGTAGAGTACGTCACGGTAGTATGCGCAAGCGATCCCGTGGCGTCCCCCGAAAAGACGGTGTGGGTATCGCTGGTTTTTTGGTGGGTATTCCGGCGCCTTCAGCGGCGGCGAGCCCCACATACCCCCCCACTTCAAGTGGGGGAAACGCGTAAATGCGTTTTTCCAGTGGAAAAAAAAGTACTTTGTATTGTTGTGTTCCGGTTTTAAGGATGAGTGAGCCAGTGTAATTACAGACAAAGGGACATAACGTCTTAGTTCTCAGGGTTGGTGGTGCATTGGCGATGTAAGCGATGTTTAACATTTTACAATATCAATGTCTAGGAGCGTTGGTTGGGCACTTACCATCAGGTGGCCCATTTGCTCGTCCGCCTATCTATAATATAAAAAAAAAAATTACTCTGACCCCGATTTAAATTTCGTCTGCGCGATCAATGACTGAAATTGGCAATAGCTTTTGAAGTTACCTCTCAGATATTATGTATAATTATTTCTTATAATATCACATTGTCCACATCAGTGTTACATAATTGCTTTTTGTTTGTATTTTATAATATTAAATTTATTGAACAATGTCCTGGCTGATTTCTGTCATAAGGTACTAACCAACTTTGTAGTAAAATTATGTGTACAAAAATATATGAGATTATTTACTACTTTTATTGTATACTAATTTCACTTGACTAGATAAAACAAAAATTCTACTGTAAAACATAACTTTTAGTTAATTACATAGAGTTATTATTGAGCGGTGATCAAGGTGGTGGTAGATGGAATGAGCTCCAAGCCTTCTTAGCAAGAGGAGATGATGCTCTAGCCTATCTGTGGGATATTTATTAGTAATTATTTTATTTTACCTTTATTTTATAACGATAATTGCATTTTTCCCATAATTAATTAAGTGAGCACTTCATTTACAGATAATTAAATTTCACGAAAAAATCTTTCCCTTGAAATATTTACATATTGGCTGCGATGAAGTTTTTAATATAAATAAATGCCAGCGATGTGTGAAGAGAAATTTACCTACTACGTAAGTTCATAAAAAATGTTTTAGTAATTATTTTAGTAAATCCATTATTTCATCTAAAGAAAAAACATCTATATTGAAATATTTCACTTAAAACAGATGTAGTTCACTTAAAGACTTTGCGACTTGAAAGATCAAACGATCTTATTGTTCAAAACTAAATAGTCATATTATTTTAAGTAGATGTTTTATAAATTCCAGGGAAATTTATTTGAATCACGTTCAAGTTGTAGCAGACTTCGTAAGAACTATCAGTCCCAATACAACTGTCCTGATTTGGGACGACATGTTCCGTGGTATTCCCATAAATACTTGGGAGAGGATAAACCACCAAGTTGAACCAGTTTATTGGGACTACGGTCCAAGCGTAAGAGTTTCACATGTTAATATGAGGAAGTATCATAAGAAATTCAAGAATATATGGATCGCATCCTCGTTCAAAGGAGCAGATGGCAGAGCGGCAACGTACCCAAACATAAAAAAGAGATTCTGGAACAACTTTAGTTGGATGAATAAGATCAGAGATTACAAATTTGGTGGGGAAGATGAAGTCTTCAACTTCAAAGGTATTATCTTAACAGGCTGGTCGAGATACAACCATATGGAACCTCCTTGCGAACTATTACCAATATCAATACCAAGCTTATTCCTCAATTTACTATTGATAAAGAAATTTAAAGAGGGTCTTGAAAATGTTGGAAGCTATGACGTAATCGATTTTTATATAAAATACCTACGTGACGAATTTTCTGGACATTTACACTGTAGTCATTTAATTAATATTGATTATTTTGATACTAATCAATGCTACTTTGATGGCAATGAACTCTATCAACTATTTATTAGCTGGGATCTGATTAATTCGAACATTTTAAATAGTCTAAACGAATTTGATAAAGATATGTTTGCTGTGGACTTTTATTCTAAGACGCATAATATCAACATGATCAAACTGCAACAAAACAAAGAGTGGGTATATCAGTCAATTAATGAAGTTGTGTATTATAAAAATAAGATAATAACAGTTTTATATCCATATTACGATGAATTCTTCATAGAAGAATATAGTCATTTGAAATTCTATAAAACGAAGGCTATTTTAGATGATATTCTTACAAATTTGAAAAATGTAACTAAAGTTAAAACTTGGACACGACGACCATACAACTATAATTAATTATTTTTTAACTATAAGAGAAGATGTTATTATTAATTTATAAATATATATTTGTGTTTATAAAATAATAGTTTACGGATACTAATAAGATTTTTTAATAAATGATTAAAAACTTTTTTGTCAATGTAATAGGGTAAAAATACAAAACTGCGATTCGCCACGTTGCGAATTCACCACAAAGATATCTGCGATACGGATTGCTCTAAAGCGTTTTTGTACCACAAGACGTCTCACTTCCATTGCTCGAGGGAATATATTTACTTACGAATTTTTATCATCATTTCGTTCCTGCCGTGTGTCGCGCGACTTTGCTTTTTACTGCGATGAAACATAGCATCGCAGTTTTGTGTTTCGGCCCCTTAATTTAAGAAAAATCGCAATGTAATTTCTTAATTAATTAAAAATTAAATATAGATGTAGATAAAAAAACTCACTTGCTTAAAATTTGTCATTACTTTTTATAAAGTTATAAATAAAATCAACGAAATACAAAACTGTACATTTTTTATAAACATATTTTAAGATGTTTTTCTTTTATTCTTTTTAATCATCTTATATCATATTTCTTAAGGGAATTCCTGTATTTATTTATTTCTTTATTAACTGTTAAGAATCAAACAAACCCTCATACATGCAAAGAGATCGATCATTTCACGAAATAATTCGTAAAACTTCTTTGTTTTTACCATCTACCAGAGAGGCCTACTTGCAGCTCTTATTAGCCCGCAGCTTGATCCCATTTTGGCCGAAAATCGCTGGCTTAAATCAGGGCAAGCACCTCTGGGTTGTAATATTCTTAACTGTATTTATAAATTATATCATGCAAGCTGTGAAAAAAAAACAACCGGCTGCATTTTTCGAAGGATCTGTGCACTGAAGTATGATTCAATTAATATAACGGCATGGCTCCGTTTCTATTGTTGATGCAAATTTTTTCCATTCCTAACCGTTTGAAGTCCTAAGAAAATGCAACCTACAACGTGAACGTATATTGTTTGAAAACATTTCAAGTTTGTATAATCTAGTTTTAAAGTTAGGTTGCGGAAAATATTTTCATGCATCTCAAAGTTTCTTACTATTGCAACATATCTTTGTTATATCGAACAAAACTAAAAGTTTTCGAAAAACATTCCTAGAAATCTAAAGTGCAGTAGAACTTCGATCGATCGAACGATCTTCAAAACATAAGAGAACCCACCAGGATGGTACCGGATTATTCAAGCATAAATTAATCCGTAGCTAAGTCACATACATTTGCAGTTACTGTTTTTAAACCTTAAAAAAAAAAAACAAGATAATTTTATATAATCCATCCATAAAACGTAGCCATTTTACCATTCAACAGTTTGTTTTGAACTTATTATATACTTCTTCATCAGTAAATCGATAAATTATAAAACCGTAGTTCAATGGCAAAAATTGTTTTTTAAGCAATTACGCGGTATCACAATATTATCGCCCTAACAGAGGGCCTATTATTAAGTGAATGGATACTGCCATCCAAGTAAATAAAAAATTTACTACAATCGTTAGATACTATCGTTAGATACTACAATTGTAAATGGAAAGAAGAATATAATGATATATATGTTTCATTTTTAATTATAAATTCTTTATAATTATATATACTATATAATTATATACTATATAATTATATACTATATAATATAAATACAAATAGATTTTCGTTGGTAAAATTAATATATTTTATTAGTACTATAGAAAACGTACAAGACACAAATGAGGGTGAAGAGAACAGCGTTGTGTACGTGACGTCATAAGAGAGCGTCAAGCTGTATGCGGATTGGGTTTATCCCCGAGGGCGCCAATAAATTTTTCACATCAAAAATATGCTAAGTTTTCGTTCGTTATATATTCGAATAAATATTTTTAATAGCTAGTTACTAGGCTACCTTGCACTGCGGTGTTTCAATTATTGATCATTAAAACGTAACGGGTTTTAAAGAAAAATACTTATATATAAACTCATAAGTCCCGAAAAGCAATCTCTCTATCCTATCGTGTCGTTTGTAAAGGAACTGAAGGTAAACAAAAAAAGGTGTGCGAACAGTTTTGGGTCTCCTGCGTGGTTAGAGAGTCATAGTCAGTAAGCCATCACCATCAAAAACGAACACGAATCAAAACAATAAACCTAGCTAGCAATATCCAAGTGATAATTCACATATTCTCATGTGGGTGAATCAAGTATTAACCAATAATATAATCGTAAGTCAAAGTAGATCGTATGCCATAAGCGAACATATTCTGAATAATAATGGGTTACCTAAATAGATTTGCTTTCTTTTATGATTACAGAAAGCTCTTATCTTATTAGTGGAGTTACGCTTTTATTGCTTCAAGCGAAACATCATACATACGAATTATTTAGAGGATATTGTTTCTGACGAAGAAAAATATAAAAGTATTTTCATTTTGTCTTTATTCTATATAAAGTGATTACAATTGGAAGAGAAATATCCACTTATTAAAGAAAAATAATTTTATGAGCATTTATGTATGAGTTATATACATGTACAAAAATGTTTAATGTTTATATAAACAAATTTAGTTAGCAGCACCATGACAGAGTGCAAAATTGTAGTTCGATTACAAATGAAGTTACTTGGAATTATAGAATTTTGTGCGGGCCCGTGTAGTAGGGACCATCCACTCATCTTATATTCTAGAGCCAAATAGTAATACTAAGAATTGTTATGTTCCGGTTTGAAAGACAATAAGCCAGTTTAACAACAGACACAAGGGACATCTTACGTTAGTTTCCAAGGTTGATTTCGCATTGGCGATGTAAGGGATAGAAATTCACTATAGGTGGTGATAACCAATTACCATCATATAGCTCATTCGAAGTAATGTACCAGATAATTCTAAAAATAAAGTTTTCACCATATTAACCCAATATTTAAAGAAAAGGCTTACTTTTTGCCGAAGATCGCGGGTTCAAACCCTGCCTGGGTTTATAGCTAGGTATAATTTATCTTGTGCTCGGCGTTAAAGGAAAACATTGTAAATAAATTTTAATGTGTCTAATTTTACTAAAAATTCTTCCACATGTGTATCCATCCATCCATGCGGGTTGCATAGGAGCGGCGTGGTGGAAAAAGATTTAAATCTTCTGCTCAAAGAGAGAAGAGGCCTTAGCCCAGCAGTGGGTCATTATTTAACAGTGTGTTACTTTACTTTTTTATAAAATTTTGTGTCTATTCAAATAATGCCAAGAATAACAAAAAAAAATGGTGACAAATTTCTATCCACAGACTAAAGACATAAACACAAGATGAGCCAACGGTTAATAAAAATACCAAATTTTAGACACGCCTGTCAAGAAATACCAATTTCGTTGAAGACATTTTCCAGGTTTAACGAAACTCCTTAATTCCAGAAAGCACTAAAAAGCCCTTTTACGATCTCTCTGCGTCTTCTGTGTATATATATATAATAATGTATCCTGAGGTTGTTCGTGTAATGTTTTTGATTAAAGTGTAAAGAGTAACACTTTAATCAAAAACATTACACATTGTTTTATTATATATTCTGAAATATATATTCAATATGTTATGTTTAAAATTAATTGTAATTATGTAATGTCAGGTAATGATATAATGAAAAACTACAAAAAAGTAAAAATTTGCAATTGCAATTTTTTATTTGCAAAAATTTTTATTTGTTTATAATAAAATTGTTTCATCATAGAGCAGGTGACGGTAAGCTGTCACCATTCCTCATAGAAATGACACCGTCATTATGCCCGTGACCAAGGAATGAATTGATGTTATTTGCCTTGTGCACGTTATGCACGTTAGTGCTAAGAGTAAATATTTATGTACATAAGATAAATAATAATCTAAATTAATCTCCAAATTAAGACTTCCTTTTAAATATATAAACACATATACAAGAGGTTTTGTGCCGCCAAAAAAAATTAGGAATTACATTGATTATAAAACAACCTGCCATGAAGCAGCATAATAGGATGGGCCAGTGGAATATTTATTGGCTGTTACTTTACTTCAAATTCATGTTCAATTATATATGACGAAAATCACAACATGTGTACATATATATTAATGTTAACAACTGATATGTTAAAAAAGCACGTTCAAGGAAATTTTGCTATTGAAAATATGTTTTAGCAAACTAATTAATGCATAATACTCTGTAGAGGCGACGAAGCACGATGCGATAACAAATAAAAAAAAACAAGTGAAAAATCCAATTCTTAGGCTGTATACGCATAAAGCGTTTAAAAATATATTTGCAGAATCAATTAAATATTATAACACAGATCATACAACTTTACTATTACAGCATGTTTACAAGTAATAAGTAGAAATGTAATCTTAATGATTTACGACCGATGTTACTCTTTTCATTTAGTAAACTGCAATGGTTAAATAATTATTTCAATACAGCGTTTTATCGCTTACTCATTGAATTTTTATTACCATTATAAATCATATATACAAGAGCTCTAATAATGCTAATATGTACACATCCTTACGTAAAAAAAAAAACATATAAAAGAAATGTTGGTGAAACTCCGTCTAGATTACAGGGAGCATAATTAAATTCCTCGGAAAGCTTTTGAGGTAGCGTTATACGTCACTTCGACTAACTACAACAATGTGTTGGAAAAATAATGTCGAGCCATTTCCATTATGTTGTGTAGACTAAAGCGTGCTTAGTGTCGCATTGCAAGCTGTGATGGAAATTGAAAAATTCTTTCACGCAAAGAAAACTAAAATAATACAGTTTTTGTCTTATCTTCGTTCGTCGTCTGTCGAAATTTAAAATTAAAACATTTTTTTTTCTTCATTAAAATAGAATAAAATATATTGATTTTTATAAAAACTTACAAATACTTTTAAAAAGACAATTAACTATAAAAATCTTTATTTACACACACCAACAAACATCAATATAAAGTTTTGTACAAAATTATATAAAAAAAAATCATAAATAATAATAATTAACAGTATCACTTATGCGTATGTTATAAAAGTCACACGTCTACTCAAATAACAACCGATTTCACAATTATTTATCTTGTTTTAGCGTCATCATCTTCTTTACTTTTAATTTCTTCTATTTCTGACTTTGATTTGTGAACTGCAGGCACTTCTATAGGTGGTGGAGTAATAGGTACCAAACTACCATCTTCTTCAGCCACTTTAAGGCCAATAGTAGCTCCAAGTTTTGCACTTGCTTGCTTGAATGTATCAGACAATTTAACTTGAACGACATTTATACACATAGATGTAAGAGCAAGACCAAACACAAGGTATAATATTGAGGCCATCATGAACATAGGATGATCAGGAACTAAATCTCCGAGACCAATTGTTGACATTGATATAAAAACAAAATAGAAGGATTCAAAGAAGTTCCAAGTCTCCCAAAAATTGTAACCTACCGCACCAATAATTATGTAAACAACTAAAATGAATATAGCTACGGATATAGGTAGATTGAACTCATCGTCTATTTCGAATACCGAAGGTGCGGGTGTATCTGGTTCTGTGTCGATTTCAATTTCTCTTAAAGTGCCAGGTTTCGGTGGTAGAGGAGGTGGGACATCACTTGGTTTTCTTACCACCGGCGGTGGATGACCCTCGTGTATTGAACCTTCTACGTCTTCTTCATTAAATATTTGAGAAGGTCGACGTACCACGTCGTAAACAATATTCAGGCCTTTCATGACTTCCTGAAATTAAAATTATATCGTGTTAGTAAACAAACAAGATGACTAACAAACTTATATCAATTATATATAATAATAATGAAATTTAAATTAATATAATAATAATGAAATGAAAATTAAGTTAAGGGAACGAAGGGAAACCATTTTATTTGTTCCTCTTTAGCTAAGAAATGTGCGGTATACTTTAAAAAAAGTTATTTGAACTATATTATCTAAACATATTACAAAACATTACTCATTGAAAATTAAATACAATAAAATGAAAAAAAATATAAATTTATTTATATATACATATATATTTAATTTCATATTTAATTTAATAGTAAATTATATTATCAAATGAAGGTTACCTGCATAGGTGCTGTTTTTCTCACACTTTTACAGCTTCTCGTATAGTAAAATCTACGTATGAAAGCCCAAAAGAATTTAATAATTCTTGTAAATAGTTTTCCAAAATCAGCGAGTACAATCAAGAAAAGAGGGATGCCAATAATAGCATACCCAATTGTAGCCACCCGTCCATAGGTTGTTTTTGGAGCTATGTGCCCGTAACCTGAAACATTAAAATGGGATTGAATAGTATTAATAAAAACTTTGACCCTTTTATGGCTATATATAAAATAAGAAAGGTGAAAAAAATAAATAAAAAGGTAGTTTTGTATTCCATCTGTTTTAATATTTGATCGATTTTAAGTGTCTAAATTTTTAACAAATACTTGTATTATCTTACCGATAGTTGTTACTAATGTCAAACAATAGACAAATGAGTTCATAAAGTTCCAAGATTTCTGTCCACTATAGGATGTCACGCCAGCTTCATGAGCTGTATGCAATTGGTCTTCAAATTCATGAAGTTTCCTTCTAGCTAACGATTTCCACTCTTCTTCTTTGAGACGATAACTTTCACGCCAAAGGGACTCAATAAAATCTCGTTTTACACCTCTTGTACCGCATTTATAAGCATTTTCGAAAGATCCTTCTAATGTTTTAAATAGCATTCCCCCTAAGCCACACATAAATATTAATAATAATAGATCACAAATACATCTGTTTCTGAGTAATCTCAATTTATTATAATCATCGATGTGTTCGTTTTTAAACTGGCGCCAGTTCGCAATAAATTTCCATAGTGATAGTGTAGCTGTTTTATCTTCGATTACTTTTTCACCTTTAAGAGTATTTTTATTAAATTCTTCCTTTTCTTCGATTTTCTTCGCTTTATTTTTATCGGCTATTGTTCGTTTTCTTAATGTAGATTTTGGTATAATATCTTCATATTTTTCTAGGTTATGTTGACTAATGAAATTACGTTGAAATTCTTTGGTATTATTTTCATGGCTTAAGAGTTTAAGTTTACGCGTTAGCTCAGCTGATCGTTCTAGTAAATCAAATTCATATTCATTTTCACTGGGTGAACTAGAATAACAACTAGATGTGTATTCTGATTGGCTTGCATCAACAACAACTCGCTTATGTAGTTTTTCAGCATCGCGTTTAACTTTAGGCTTAGACGTTAATCCTGATAGAATTTCCCTATCACTTATAATCTGAATAGTTTTTGGGCATGAAATACCTCTAGTTTGTCTTAGCGTCACAGGAGTTTTGTTTGGTGTCTGTAAGATTTTACTATATCGTTTATATTCTGTTGGTAGCCTTTGATCATCTTTAGGTAAAGATAAACTTCGAGCCCTAGCTTTTTGCATTAATTCTATTATTTCTTGACTAGTTTGACTCATCCCCGTTGATGTTATATCAAAAAATTTAGTATCTTCAACTCTATTGACCGAATGTGAGCGTTTAGATCTCGGGGATCTGTTTTTCAAAAAACGACGAGGAGTTGGTACTACTTTTCGCCTTGTTCCATTAGTATTACTGCTTTGTTGATATGTTTGATCTTCACTCATTTCACTTTCACTAGTTTTACTCTGCAAATTTTATTATTACTTATTAGTGTTTCTTCATATTCTAGTACTATATAATTTAACTATAATACACCTTTTTGAAATTTTCGTATGTATATCTTTATCAAATCAAGAGAAAATATAATAGTATCAACAAACCAATGCACAATATAATAAGAAATAGATTGAAATATGAACTGACCACGAATCTGGATGAGGATTTACTTCTCGCAGGTTTTACAGGTGGCACTTTACTTTGTGATTCATTCGCTTGTTTAGAAGGTATTTGTTTTGTTATGACTGGTTTCACATCAGTGGATGATTTTTTACTTGGCGTTCTTACAACTCTTTCTCTTATTTCCACCGCGGGTTTCAGATCTTGTGTCAGTTTTTTGCTAGGCGTTCTTTCTACTTCTATAACTTTGGTTACGAGCTCACCAGGAGTTGCCAGATCTGTGTCTTTAACTGTTCTAGATTTCTGACTTTGTTTGATGTCCTTTTCTTTGGGAGGAAGCTCTTCTTTTTTGACAGGAGTTTTGGTCTTTTTACTTGGGTCTTTATTGACTTCATCTGGATATATAATTTCCTCTAACTTTTTTGGAGGAGTAGGAAAAGATTGTGGAAGCTCTTTTTCTTTTGGTGAAAGTGGAGGTGTTGATAACAAATTTCTCGTATCACTTTTTTCTTGATATTCTATCGTCAATGACCCTCTACGACTGGAACCTTCATCCTTAGGACTCAAACAATAATTAGTACTAAGTAATTTATTACTAGGATCAATAAAACTACCTTTACGCTCCAATTTTATGATTTCATCTTTGTCCGGTAAAGCAAAAGGGGAAATACTTCTTCTTCTTCTTTCATTTGCTGCCACGACTCTTGCTTCTAGTATTTCGTCTGTATTTATATCATACACAGGGTCTATTGCCTTCGCTTGTTCTTGAACTAAGCGTTTCATTTCTTCATAAGTATTATCAGCCTCAATTTCACGTGAAGATCGTTGTGGATGTGTTTCTTCATCCTCAGATGTTGTGTCTTCATGAGGAACAGATATTCTACCTGGTTCTGGCGTTTTTTCTCTCTGTCTTGTTGCCAAACCTCGATTTTTGGATAAATTTCTTCTTTTTCTTATGGACATAGACTGTGACTGTGGATCAACCTCCATTGTATCTATATCTTCTTTTATCCTAACAGGTGTTCTTGATCTTGAAATTATTCGACCACTTGTTTGAGTTTCAGAATCTGATTTTATAATAGGAACTTGAATTGATACTGCAATGTCAACATCACTTTCATCTTCACTCATTGCCGAAAAAATAAATAAACTCTCCCTGAAAAAATAAATAAAAAACAAATTTATAAGGAATCCAATTGCAAACTGAACGAAATAATATTTCAAATGGTAGTAATACCATATTGTATCTATATTATAGATTTTAATTTTGGCAGTGATTTAAGTATCCAATGCCAATAAATTTAGTGATGACATATAAGGCTGAGAGCAGAGATTGATATTAAAATCAAAACTTTGACTTACCATTTTGAACAGCTTTTTGAACATCGGGGTCATCGCCGGTTTATTTAAAGATTCTATTTTTGGTGTCACGTCACCCGAAATGTAAACAAACATTGACATAAGCAAGACAACTTGTCTTCTCCAGAAACAAAATCGCGCACTTAACCAATCATTTTAAGGGTCTAAATAAATAAAAATATTGTAATTAATACATTAAAACTTTGGTTTTCTTAGTAAACGTTTGGAACGCGTGAAGACTGAGCTCAAGTGTGCCAAGCTTGCCGGGCAGCGTTCCAAAATTAAAACAACTACAACTACGTTTGCTATGTTTGTATGAGTTAAAAATATATTATAAATTCATTTGACCAGTAAAGCTTGAACTGCTTAAAGAAAGTAAAACGTTCAGATTTGTTATTAAGGAAAAGTGTTAAAATGCATTACTTTTAAACTGTTGTTATCGCAATATATTAAATTAATTGATTTATTTTTATTTATTTACAATCTCAATTAAGACTATAAACACGTTTTCGTATTTATTTTATGAACACAATGACAAAAATAAATACTTTATTTTATTTGTCTGAGGTTTTAAAAGCCTGCACTGAACATTAAACGATTGTCTCGCCGGTATTTACTTTAAAAACAAGAAGAAACAAAATTACATTTTCTTCGAGCATTTCGAGCTCTTCGAGCGTAAGTGTAGATAAAAGAAAATGAAAATTGATTAGGCATTTACTAGACAATTGTTAGAAACTAAATACTGCTCTTTTATAGCGCCTGTAGTGATTATAAATACAATCAATGATTTAGTAAAATTGCTATATACTTTTGTAGGCGCTCTAAAAACAAAATGTAAAAAACAAGAAGTTGATAGTTTAATTGACACTTACTATAAAGTCAACATACCAAAGTATTTTTTTTTGTAATATAGCAAGCCAATATAAAAATATTGTTACAAAATATATATCAATCATAGGCTTTATTAACATTCATAAAATAAAAAATATTTACTTGACCAACAACGAAAAAAATCTTTAACTTTAATAACAAAATAAATAACTGAATTTTGATAACAAATATTTTAAATTAAATTTATTTGATAACAAATATTAACTAGTGAATAGTATTATAATGCAAATTTTAATCTATAGACCATAAATCATAGCAGTATTATAGTATGATAATAATAGTTTTTGTACCTCTATATAAGATATTACTTTGAAAGTAACTATGAATAATATTGATTAAGAAAAATATCTATTATTGGTAATTTAATAAATTTCGTTATTTATAATACGAAGAGCAACTTTCAACTTTTAACCAAGTTATGATAAGATGTTAGGCTTTTGTTTGTTTTTAATTACTTCATTCAGAGAAGAACGAGATGGATATTGTATTAAAATATAATTGAAAAATAGCAGCGTTATTTTAGATAATTTACCGTAACAGCCTGTGAATGTCCCACTGCTGGGCTAAAGGCCTCCACTCCTCTTTTTGAGGAGAAGGTTTGGAGCTTATTCCACCACGCTGCTCCAATGCGGGTTGGTGGAATACACATGTGGCATAATTTTAGTGAAATTAGACACATGCAGGTTCCTTCACGATGTTTTCCTTCACCGTAAAGCACGAGATGAATTATAATAACAAATTAAGCACATGAAAATTCAGTGGTGCTTGCCCGGGTTTGAACCCACGATCTTCGGTTAAGATTCACGCGTTCTTACCACTGGGCCATCTCGGCTTAGATAATTTAAAGTCCTTAAATAATTATTACGAGTTTTATAAAGTCGGTCTCCTTGTGAGAATTATCATAGTACACAGAAATACGTTTGTTTTTTTTTTCTTTTTAAATGTGGATTAAAAACATTTCCTGTTTTTTTTTTGGGTCTAGAGAGAGAAACGTGGATAAGATTATGGACAAATAGATATAACAATAGTCCGTTGACAAAACAATGGAAAAGGTAAAATGGTAGAAATTTTCGTGTTTTTGTGGAATAATAAAAAAGAGGCTATAAACGTCCCATTGCAAAGGCATGCAAAAAATTCCTTCACTGCACGTTTTAACATAAATTAAGCAATGATACTTCCCCTGGTTTACCACCTCGGCTCGATGTGGACAAATAGATAAATGTAATTTACACACAAGCCCTTCATTTAATAAACCTTTACAGGGAAACAATAGCTTCATTTTCCACGATATAAGTTCGTGAGTTCGAGCTATGATTTTAGAAAATAGAATCACATTTTTCTTTTCTATCTAACGATAAGCGATGTAGTAAATATAGGTACCTATTGTTGTATAAATGGTGCCAGCGTAGAACATAGAATTCCAGAAAGTCCATGTCTTCTTTTTAGTGTCGTTACTGTTGACATGCTTCATGTATTCTTTGAAGCTCTCCTCATAATCCACCAGGTTCTCTTCAATGAATGCGAGGAAGTGAGGGTTACTCTGTACAAATACAATAACATTGAGGTTCAATTATAAAATATTAACTCGGTGTAATTTATTGTTTATTTGCCAATAAATAGAATCGTTTGAAATTTATTATCTGTATAATAAAAAGTTAAAAAAAGTTGAAGTTAATAAAAGTATTGTGAAAATGCAGCTTAATTTTTATTATTACAACAAACTGTTGAATGTTTTGATATACTTATATAAAATACATTCATTTCAATGATAAAATTATTATTATTTATACAAAACTAAACTATAGGTCAGCTACATTAATATTTGAGTTTTTATGCACTATAGCCTGAAACAATATTTTCAAAGTATTTTTTTATGGCACTGGTTACACGAACACGGTCCGCAGTTGTTATGCAGTAAATAGGTAAGAAGTTTTAATATTATACGGGGAGCCATTAGCCATCAAATGAGTTTTTATATAGTTTACACAAGTAGGTCATCATAATTTTTAACAATATTCGAAGTAGAATCTTATAAGATTATGTAATGAAGATAATATATAGGTTTTAAGTTTTTTATTTGAATTACTTAAAAACTTTTTTTTACAATTTAATATTATTTAATATAAGTCATATTATACAATCGTACGATTTAAGTTTATAGACATTTATTTCTCAAAAAAGACAATACAGTCACTTGGCCGAGAAATGTTGTTGAAACATGAGATTTAGTTCGATTAAAATGCATAGTAACTTAGTATTACATATGCATTTAGCATATAAGCATAACATCACTTTACATTATAATACATATAATTCTGTTGGAGATAAATAAAAATATATATTGTATATCAAATTGTTTTTAAAAAAGATTTGAGCAAAACCACCTTTCTACCATCGAAAACGTTCTAATCGCCTCGTCGTAAAACAAGGCAAACAAAACACTATTTACCTTTATAAGAGTTTGATTTTCAATCAATTTATTCTGTATTTTAGTAGCAACTTCCGTACGCACTTCCGTGATGTTTTTATCGTACTTCTCTTCGTATGGACCTGGAAAAACAAACGTTTTTGTATAAATATTTCTAGATACAAATATACGAGATAAATATATATGGTGATATTATTTAGTAGTGTGGAATAACGACTATTTGTGGTTTAGATTTTATTCATTCGTAGCTAATCTATCTACAAGTACACCTAATTTATCTGCTTATGTTCTTAAATACATACTAATACATATATAATAATACTACTAGTAATTTGAGTTGTGCTTTATCCTTATTAGTTTTCTTTTGTAATTTTTTGGTATTTGTTTTATATCTGTACTGATAATGTTACTAGACAAGGTATGCCTCAGAAAGAAAGAGTCACTGCATTTTCCAACATTGGGACGTTTATAGGCTGAAAATTTATTTTTACTTTACAACGCCTCATTTTAGAATATTGATTCTATAGGATATAAAAATTTCCTCGATCTTCACGTAATAATATAAAGATTTATTATACTATGGATGCTATTTTTGCACTGGCAACCTCAATCACTTTTACGAGTATAAATCAAAAAAAAGAAAAACTATATTTAGTGTTTTTTTTACAGAGAATATTTCATTATTTTGATTAGACACAACCTAAAAAATATAATATTTTTTAAATAAAATATTTTTATTTGAACTGTGAACGGGTTTTACCCATAGAAAATCAAATGAGTAGCAATTTTACATATCCCAAACCGCCTCTTGAGTTTGTGTCAAATATTAGTAAAACACAAGTCCTTCACAAGTATATTCTTGTTAAATAATAATAATAAATTATTAACCAAACATATTTATTGTTAAAATCACTTTTGTACTTAATTAACGAGTATCAAACATTTGTCTTCTTAATCGCAGTTCCTCTTCCGGAATAGTCTAACTTGAATGGGATGATACACGTTTCAACTTAAAGCAAAATTTAACCGATTTATTCGATAGATTGCCAGCCGTAAATAACGTTATTTTTCAATCAGATTTTTGCAGGATTTGAAAGTTGGCTTATAAGACCAGGTTTAATACATATAAATTTTCGTAAATGTTGCGCAAAACCTATGTAAGTAATTAAATTAAATTTGTTTAAATTATGGGGTTTAATGTTTATAAAGCTGTGGGGCAAATTTTGTGGGATAATGGCATTCATTCCATTTTTTATTGATAAATTATGACAAAGATTGAAAAAATAATACTTAAAATAAATAAATTTAGTAGTTCATATTTGTATTCGCCTACTGGCTATTTCTTTGTTTTTACACTTTGTAAATGAAATATGATATAAAAAACCGCTTAGTTTTTTTTACCAGTTCTTATTAGGGCTGGGGGTGGTAATTTCTAGTTTGACAATGAATAAGCAAATGTAATGGTTCCATGTTGAATAAAGTATTTTGATTTTGTTTCACATTCAGTTATAGTTTGATACAAATACTAACATTATTCAAATTTTTAGACATGTTATAAAATCAGATATCAATTGAAATAATTTATTTATTTAAGATCTTCCTTGCTATGTATATTAGATAGTACATTTATTTAGTAATTGTAACAGATAACAAAATAAAAGTCTTGAAAATATGGTTTACATACGTTACGTTAATATTAATAAAAATAGCTGTCACGTCTTAAGTTCGATGAAGGTAATTGGGTCAATTTTTTAAAGTATATTTCCAGTAGTACGTTATAAAGGTTTTCAGTACCGGAAAATATGTGTATCGCATCCTCTTCTTACTTGATGAGGCAGAAAACAAAATCATTAAAAATTTGACGAAACAATATTGGTATGAATGGATTTTTTTTTTATTGTATTAGGTAAGCGGATTGGCAAGTGGGCCACCACCGCCCACAGACTTTGGCATTGTAAAAAATATTACTCATCTTTTACATCGCCAATGCGCCACCAACCTTGGTAACTAAGATGTTATTAACCGTGTGCCTGTAGTTACACTATCTCACTCACCCTTCAAACCGAAACACAACAATACTAAGCATTGCTGCGTGGCGGTAGAATATATCATGATGGGTGGTATCTACCCAGACGGGTTTGCACAAAGCCTTACCACTACGTAAATATATTTATATTTGTAATAAAAAATCTTTTGAGACATTTAAAAACGTTAATATCAAGTTAAGCAAATGAAAAGTGGTTTTCAATAAGCTTAATACATAAAAAACAAAATGAAATCAATTCATAATAAAAGAATCTATTGAACCGGATTCAATTTTCTTCTGGACTCTTAAGTTCGCTTAAAGGATGTGTAAAGGCGACAATCCAATAACAGGAAAAGCTATGCAATGCTAAATGTGCTATCAGTTTAAGATTTGTAAATGAAATTATTACGTCCTTGACAAATACAAAATATACGTATATATTAAAAAAAAGGAGTACTGTGCCCGTTAAAGGAATTACTAATATACCTATTTACCCTTTCAAATAAGCGTGCAGCTATAGGTGTGGGGACGACAATAGCCCATGGGATCAGGATCGAACCTGCGACTTTTATATCACTAGGCCTCTCAACCTTCGCGCTATTTACGCTTGACGTTCAGTTCAGTATTGCATTGTTTGTTTATAAAAAAAAGAAGAACATATTATATTGTGCTCATATATTAATAAAATAATAATATAATAATAACAATAATATCCTGGGACATTATTCACACACGGCTATCTGTTCCCAAATTAAGCAGAGGTTGTTCTATGGAAACCAGACAACTGATATACTACATATACTACTTTTCTTCTGTAAAGAGATACGTATATAGATAATTACACCCAGACTTAGGACAAACAGACATGTTCATGCACACAAATGTCTGTCCTTGGTGGGAATCGAACCCTTCGGTGTGAAAGGCAAGTATCTACACACCACGCCAACCGGCTCGTCTATATAAAAGGAATATTACTACTATTCATATAATTATATTATATTACAGAGTTAATTAAAATAATATAAAATCTTATATGAATAGTATATATAAGGATTTCAGTAATATACATGTATTAATTACAATATAGAGAATATTTTATTTATCATATTTTATTTTAACATATATAAAGTTAAGTTCGTCAAGTCCTCAAGTCGTCTATACCGCAATATTTGAAGACGAAAGTCTTCAACCAATGCCTCTTACCTGCCATGACATACGGTGCCGAAACGTGGACACTAACTGCGGGACTAGTCCACAAATTCAAAGTCGCTCAGCGTGCTATGGAGCGAGCTATGCTCGGAGTATCTTTGAAGGATAAGATCAGAAATAAGATTATCCGGAAAAGAACCGGATTCACCAACATAACTTGCAAAATTAGCAGGCTGAAGTGGCAGTGGGCTGGTCACGTATGTCGTAGGACCGATGGCCGTTGGAGCAGACGAGTCCTAGAGTGGAGACCGCGAATCGGCAAGCGCAGCGTAGGGCGCCCTCCAGCCAGGTGGACCGACGACCTTAAGAAGGTGGCGGACACCAACTGGATGCGGAAGGCGGAGGACAGGGAGCTTTGGCGCACCTTGGGAGAGGCCTATGTTCAGCAGTGGACAACGATTGGCTGTTGATTGATATAAAGTTAATTAAAATAGCAGCCCGTAAATCTCCCATTTAGCAAAATACCTCTTTTCCTCTGGATGGAGTAGAATTTTGATACATGGCGGTTTCTTCACGATTGTTTACTTTCACCATCACTAGATGGATTCATGATATCACATATTGAGTACATGAAAACTCATTGGTGCTACTGGGTTTGAACTCCCGAGCCTCGTTTAAGATTCACTTGTTCTAACCACTAGTCCATGTACAGTACAGTATTAGTAAAAGCCTGTGAATGTCCCACTGCTGGGCTAAGTCCTCCTCTCCCTTTTTGAGGAGAAGGTATGGAAGGTATTCAACCGCGCTGCTCCAATGCGGGTTGGTGGAATACACATGTGGCAGAATTTCAGTGAAATTAGACACATGCAGGTTTCCTCACGATGTTTTCCTTCACCGTATAGCACGAGATGAATTGTAATCACAAATTAAGCACATGAAAATTCAGTGGTGCTTGCCCGGGTTTGAACCCACGATCATCGGTTAACATTCACGCGTTCTAACCACTGTATCTGTATCTTATCATATTTGCTCATATTTTTTTTATTATATACACTCTTATTATTATTTGCTTAAAATTAAAGTATAACAGTTTTACATATCGCAGATCTTACCAATCGTTGGATTAAAAGTTTAGGTGATATTGCAAAAAGAGTTATTCATAAAGCCCTTAACAATGCTACAAGAATTATCAATTTGCGTTCAAGCGAAAATAACCCTTAAGACATACTTAGTAGCTTTAATATAACTTTAGTAACTTTTAATGCTCTCATTTACGATCCTTTGAAATATTTTTACGGGCGAAAACGGCAAAGATGAGAACTTACAAGAGTAGACAATGTTACGTAAGTGATTAGTAAATTGTTAGTATATTTTATAAATATATTACTTTATTGCGAGTTCATTCTTCATAGGTTACGTTGACTAACAAATTCTCAACGAACTGTATGCGAATGTCATTTTTTTATAGAATAGGAAGGTGGACTAGCATATGGGCCACCTGATGGTAAGTGGTCACCAACGCCCATAAACATTGGCATTGTAAGAAATGTTAACCATCGCTTCCATCACCAATGCGCCACCAACCTTGGGAACTAAGATGTTATGTCCCATGTACCTGTAATTATACTGGCTCACTTACTCTTCAAACCGGAACACAGTAACACCAAGTACTGCACCAAGTACATGTTTTGCGGTAGAATATCTGATGAGTGGGTGGCACCTACCCAGACGAGCTTGCACAAAGCTCTACCACCAGTGAATTGATTGATTTTTGTAAACAATTCTGTAAATAATTTATAATATTTGTAATTTAAATTGAGTCCACATAAGTCGTAAGATTCTTTTTACGAATATTGCCCAGGTGTGGGACAATTACAGGTTGTTGGATCTTTGTATATTTTAATATAAATTAATTTATCCTGAGAGAACAATAAAAAATAAACAATATAACTTACTAATCACCCAACTTCAAATTCCAAAATATTTACGTCATCCTCTTATTTTGATATAAATTATTATTGAACGAATGAATTTATATATTTTAATAATACGAAATCGAATGTTGCTATTCGATTTCGTATTATTAAAATGTTAAATAATTTTTTTTTTAAATTGATAAGTGTAAAAGTTTTCCTCGTTTGTCTCTCGATTTTCAATGCTTTGTGGAAATTGTAGAAGAAAACTAAGTTATCTTATGTATTTTCTCTAGCCCGCAGCGTATTGCATCAAATTGTTCTTAAAACAGTAAAAATCAACAATAGCTACTCTGGATTTAAGTTTTGATATTATTATAAATATTGTTAATTAATACTATTATATAAAGTTAAAGAGTTATTTGTTTATATGTTTAAAAAGTCCGGTTTAAAAAATTAAACAAATTAAAATATAAAACAATGTAAACGTAGACAGGTACATCGGCGACTTAAACAATTAAATATTATATTAAATACCTCAACTATACTGCAGCATTCATTATTTGTAGTTTCACACATATTATCATAATTTTACTATTCATTTATTGATTGAATATTTATCATATTTTAAATCATCTTTGAAGTCCAAGGATGGACGTAGGCTAATTTTTTGCCTAATAAAAAATCAAGCGCAAAAAGTGATCACAAACCATTATATATATAGTGCTAGGTGCTAGTTACCCGCGGCTTCACTCGCTAATGATTCAGAAATGATGATTACCAATTTTTTTAGCTCTTCATTCAAAAATGATTTTCATACAAATTTTCATCCCCAGTATCACCACCAATATTTAAAAATTTAACCCCTAAGGTTAACCTTAGAAATAACACCTAACCTTAGAAATAATCCCTAACCTTAGAAATAACCCTAGTAGTTTGGGCTGCAGATTGCTATGTCCGTCAGTCAGTCAATTATTCTTTTATGTATATACATAATACATATCTAAATATACAGAGATCTATTGTATTTTTGACTATCATTGTCATTATTATCATTTCAATTTCAATTTATATTTAGATTTCGTTCGATTCACCGAATAATGAATTCAGTAGAAAGGATTTTACAAAAGTAGCCATAACAGAAACTTCCTTTACTTTCTTTTCCTTATTTCTATTTCCAGGTACCGCCATCGCAATCTAGAGGTTATCTTGAAAATACGTTTCATGATAAAGGAAAATTGCAGAATTTTAAAATATCCGTTTCAGGAATGGTAGAAATTTGCAGGTTTACAAATACTAATATCGAGGTCGACAAATATATATATATACTCGTACATCTATTATAATACATATAGTACTTGAGCGACCTTATTTCGTTTGGCTCTAATAATAATAATAATATATATTGCGTTTTGTCAGGAAAGACACGTAAATAGATAAAATTAAACAACAAAACCTTATCTACATACAAAATTTAGCCATAAGCCAAATCGTTAGAGCAGTCCGAGATGCACAAAATGTAGTAATTTACATTCAATAATTGCTATAATTCAATCATTTAATTGTTATAATTATACTCAGGATATAAGAATCTGCAGATATAATATAAGCTAGCTTCAATTTTGATATTTTGATTTTTCTGATTCATCGGTTTCGACGAGTACGATATGCATTACGTACATATCTGATTATATCCGGCTTACTTCCAATTGAACGCTTTTAAAAATATCATGACAATATGTCTCGCAGTTTAAGATAAAGATAGTCCGCAATAAAAAAGCCTCCCATTTATGGAATATGCTGGACATAGTTCAAGCTTAGTAACATTTCCTAGAATCGTCGGTTCTGGAATATATAAAATATTTTGATTATACCTTTGACCGCCTCGTTGTCTAGTGGCATCCATATAAAACATCCATCTTTCGGAGTCCGGGAGATGGTTGTGCACTCCCGTGTTTCGGAAAGCACGTATTGCCGTTGATCCTATGCTGGGAATCTTTCTGGTCGTATTGTCGTTGCATCGGATTGTGAGAGTTGGGGATTAATGGGGAAAATGAGTGGATCTATGTTTGCGCATACACTCGTGCACTATTTCAAATATACAATGTCCTGCGTAATTTATTAATCTTAAGATTGACCGCCCGTGACCAAAATCGAACCAGGGGACATCATCAACATTAGAAAACTGGGCTTGATGTCAGGCTTTAATCGATGATTGCGGGTTCAAAACCAGGCAAACTCCACTGAATTTTTCTGTTTAATTTTTATTTAAAATTCATCTCACGCTTAGCGATGGCGAAAAACGTCATAAAGAAACCTGCATGTGTCTAAATTTATTGAAATTCAGCCACATCTGTATAAACTCCAACCCTTCTGCTCGAAGGGAGACCACAGTAGTGGTAAGTATTCATGCATAACCGACATAAAATATTACAAAAAAATAACAACAGTGAAACTACGAGTCCAGATAATAAATTTACATTTATTATTATAAAACTCAACTAAACTTAATTCTAAAATTATATAAAGAGGCATACAAATCGAGTTAAATATTTCTGAGGTTTAAACTGGTTGTAGCAGGATTATAGTGATTTTTCACTGAGAGTACATCTGACGTGAGACGGATGACGGCGTAAGGAGTGTTTATTTCCATTGTAAATTATATAAATGAAACGATTTTTTGCGTTGTTTTCAAAGTTCACTTGGCACTTTGATTTCCCTACATTAGAACTTTTTACGTTGATTTTTAAATGGTGTATACATTATTATTTCAAGCGACGCAAATATTCGTGTCTTAATCCAAATAATTATATGTTTGTCCACTTGCAGTTCAAAAACCTACTGATTACCCTAAAAGACGATGGCTTGTGAACATTTTTGGTCTGTAAATTACTTCGTGCTCAGTACACGGTAGGGGCTAACTGAGACTTCGAGTGTCAGACGAGTAAGCGTAAGATTTGGAGCGTCAGATGACGTCAGCGTAGGATTTGTTATTTACACATCAATTCTCGTGAGAACCTTGGAACTCATTCTACTTTTATTTTTTATTTTTACAGGATAATATAATTTAATTACAGTCGTTTGTATGACGGGAGATCGTGGAACCGAACGTGCTTTGCATTTTAAGATAAATAACAATATCTTATTTAAGACAGCATCTTGCGTAAAATTGCGTAATGTAGCGGAATATTTTACATAATCATTTAAGACGGAGGAGAATTGCTTAGAACATTTCGTACAAAGTCAATGTAATATTTAATACAAGTAGAGATATTATAAAAACTGGAAACTCCCTGCAGAACAAGATCGTGAAATGTGGGAAAGATGTATGCGACATTGACTGTAATAATTATAACATTTAAAGGATTCAAGAATCAAAATAGCGTATCGGGGAAGTCGGATTGTATCATTTCATAATTTAAGCTTCACGTCAAGCCTTGTATTGTATACGTACACACACACAAATATATATATATTTATGAAGCCAACGTGACATATTGTATCTGTAAATATATTGAAAGTATTAATTTTGCTTAAAATTTCTCGCATGTTTAATTGTTCATATGAAACAGAATTCATAATAATTTTTGTACTTTTAATTAATGACTATACACATGACGTAATAAATTAAAAATTGTATATAACCATAGAAAATGAATTCTGAATCTCACAATGAAGTGTCTGAATAGACATTCAGCATCGCGGTAATGTATATAAAATTTTATCCTATTTATTGTACTTTGTTTAAAAAGGAACACTTCCCGCCCACGTAACAACAACAAAGATTGATTACGTTAAATTCATTCGTTCCGCTCGGCATTAATGACTTGAATGAAATATGAGATTGCTAGAAAATTTATGGTATGTGCATATCATTTAATGAACGAAATTAATCATTCATTCTATTTGATAAACGTTAACTTTATCCAATTATTCTGGATACAAAATATAGTGATTTTCAGATATAAATAAGTTAATGATTATGATGACGCCAGAAAGAGTTCAGACGCAGGATCAACCGCTATACGTGCATTCCGAGGCACGGGCGTGTATAAAGTTCCTATTTGAGAAATTTTCTGTAGGAAACCCAATAACTTTTCATCAGCCCGAATGTTTCACAATCCCCATAGTTTGGTCAGGTTTTTTTAAAAGAGTACTTACGTACCTCCTTTTTAAAAAATGACGACTATTCCTATTTACACTCCCAATTAAGCGTACAGCTTGTGTTAGAAGTGGAGGCGACAATAGCCCAAGGGGCCAGGATCGAACCTGCAACTTTTACATCGCTAGGCGGCTTGTAACCCGACCCGACCGATAATAGCACATATACATATATTATATGATATAATTAAGATAGTTAATTTTAATTTTACCATATCAGCTGTTACTCAGTTATATGGGATGGATGCTGTGGTTTCCTGTAACTGAGGAAGCACAAACACTTAAAACTCGCATAATGAATTTATGGCCTATCATGTGTATTTCTTGTTGTAGATCCTATAAAAATAAAATAAAATAAAAATCTCCGATATTCTCCGAAACTCCGAATAAATATCCAAAATATAATTTAAATAATATGTGTAACGCGAATATAATATGCAAATACATATAAACTATACATATCTTAGTTGCTGAGGTCGGCTCCGATGGCTTCCCGTTGCCGGATACAAAGCCAGCGTTATAAATGCTTAGAGATGATTCGGTCACAGAGTATAAAAGTTATAATAATATACGAATATTTTAACAATTCCAATAACATAACCAATGATGATTATAACTTGATTTGTACATAATGACTTCATTTCCTTTCTCAATTTGAATTTAATGAATACGGTACAAAATCAAAATATACGTTATTTAAGTAAGCTCTTAAAAGCAGTTACGGATTCCTAATTTGATAGGATTATAATAAATAAAAATAATCAATATTATTATTAATGTACATAATATTTTTGTAAATATATTATGATGCTCATTTGAAAAGTAAGGAGTCTCGACTAGCTAATAGTTTTTATACTAAAATGCTGTAATGTAAATTAAAATTACCGTTATACGCCAAACGCCTATCTTACTTAAATAACTCACTTTTCTGGAGAGCAACAAGTTATGCAATTTACATTCTATGGATTACAATTAACTTATAACTTCGTACGAGTCAAAACAAAACAGAAAGTAAAACTATTTGAAGTAGATACTCATTCGCTGACAAAAAATGTTACAGTCAAGCTGTAGTCGGATTTTCGTATATCAAAAGCCAGGTCTGTAACTTCTAATAAAATTCCTTCCAACCTTTTTTTAATTATTTTTTTTTAATTTACTAATCTCTATAGACGTATTGCATGTGTAATTATTCTATCTTTCAATTGTTTTGATCGAATTCAATTTTATGTAAATGTTTTGTATTTCGAAGAGTCTTAATTGATATTTCAGAATAACCGTTCCTTGTCCTTTACAATATAATACATTAACGTGTAATATAAAAACAAGCAAAACAAAAGAGAATATTTACAGATCTGTTTATTTAATAAATAATAATAGAAAAAAAAAACAAATATGAATTTTTAGTAATTTCAACTTTATAACTAGTGGCAATACCGTACTAATTTTCATCCGCTTTTGCACCTTTTGACTGATGGAATATCAAAAAAAACTTTTCTTAGTGCTTCCCTATGGTGTTTATGGTATATGATGACATATACATATTTCAATCAATTAATCAAATGCATTATTTAGATTACAAAAACGTTTCATTTCATATTTTAGTTTATATTTAAATTATTTATCTATAATTTTATTAAAATAATTTACTTTTTTAATATAAAATGTCAAATACAATAGCATAAGAGTGAAGTTTTATTTATTTAAGTGAAATATTCCAGCCAATGGAGCAATAGCTTGTCCAGGATAGCAATTCCCACTGTAATTGACACCTGTCGGAGCTGGTACGTCGATATCGTACGTCGATCGTACGTCATACACGCTTCAATAGTTAACACACGTATAAGTTCTATAAAAATCATATTGCGTTTAAAAAAAACGAATATTTGAACATATATTTTACAATTTATTTCAAAAATTGAATATTATTAAGTATAAATCGTAAAAATAATATTGAAATAGACTAAAGTTAAAAAGTAAAGTAACACTGCTATAAATTTCTAACTGCTGGTCAAAGACTTCATTTCCTCTTGAGGAGAAGGTTTGGAGCTTGTTCCATCAAGCTGTTCCAATACGGAATGGTGGAAATACATGAAGCAGACTTTGCTTCCCACCATCCTCACGTTCTTTTTTTTCACCGCAGAGTTCAAGATGAATTATAAACAAAAATTAAGCACATTAAATTTCAGTTGTGCTTGCCTGGGCTTGAACTCTTTATGAATAATAGAAAATGCAAAAAAGGTGAGAAATAATATAATTGGTTTTTATTAAAAAGTTTTATTCGTATCTAAAAACTCTTTGAAATCGGTGTCAAGATCAAAGAATTTACTGCAATGTTACAGCAATAAAAACAATTTATTTTTATAATAACAGATATAATTATCGCAATACAGTACGCACAAATTGTATTATTGAATAAAAACGTTAATAGCTTTTAAGTGGTGGGCTAAAATGTTGTGGTAAAATTCTTCAGAGGCTTCGCACCGGCTGTTTTGTAGTATAAACATAAAATATAAATTACTCACTTAAAATATTTAAAAAAAGAGTAAAAAAATTGACGAAAAAGTGAAATGATTTCAGTAAAATATATATCAAAAACATTATATTTTAACCATGAACCCGTGACAGGTTTAGAAAACTTATTGTTCTTGACAAAAAAACATTGTAATACATAAATATATAATAATAACTATCTCATAAAATCTCAATACATCGGACTAAATCGATTCCTATTAAATCATGAACAAATCATGCACCGAAACAGCCCTCCAACCATAAAACGAGTATGAGTCCGCGACCCATGCCCCATAGGCATAATCTCGGTCAGGTGCCATTGATATACATACTAACAACAGCGCGTCCTTTTATAAAAAATATAACTGGCATTCTCGTAATGTACATAATATACATACAGGTTTTATATTGTATATTTTGTACTTATAACCATATGAATGTCCAACTGCTGGGCTAAGGCCTTCTCTCCCTTTTTGAGGTTATTAGAAGCTTATTCCACCACGCTGCTCCAATACGGGTTGGTGGAATACACATGTGGCAGAATTTCAGTGAAATTAGACACATGGTTCCACAGGTTTCCTCACGATGTTTTTCTTCACCGTCAAGCACCAGATGAATTATAATTACAAATTAAGCACATAAAATTTCAGTAATGCTTCCCTGGGTTTGAACCCACGATCATCATTCACACGTTCTTACCACTATTAATAGTATGAAATTCTAGTCATTAAGATCATAAAATATTTCAAGGCCTTTTTATAAATGAATATATATTCCAGACTATGTATTATTCTAATATACCAACTGTTACACGGCTATCTTGCTCACGTGCAAACTTTATTTCTTGCTCATCAAAAGGCAACTTACCGTTTACTTTATTTACAAAACTTTCACTTATATATATATTCTACAACATTGTTATAATACTTTTTTTATATAAGATTCATTGAAAAAAATTTGACAAAAATATAGGTGATTATACTCATTTTTTTTATCTGTGTCATCGTGTTATGAAGTCACGCATAGATGTAAAATATAATTAACGTGTTAGCATAAACACATGACATATCCCACAAGAGGCGTACGTACCTATACGATGCGATACTTGCTTCATTACATGGAGTTGAAGGACGATATCTGAGCAAAGGTATATCCGTAAAGAATATAGTTTTGTTCTTTTAATAATTTAATTTTTAATTATGATACAATGACATTATTTATTATATAATTTTGACATTGACATTTTTTTTTAAATTACCGATGATTTTTTGTTACTTTTAATTTGAATTTGATTAGATGAATCTGGAAGTGCACTTGTAATGTACACTTGTAATTGACATGCATTTTAGATATACTATTATTGTTTTATAAATTAATCTTTTCAATGCTTTATTTGTATGTTGTAAGTGTGCTATTATAAATAAATAAATATTACATATCACTAGAAAGTACTCTTGATATATACCTGAATAAAAAAGCAAATTAAAATGAAAAACAGTTGGCATTTAGATAATATATGATAGAAGATCAGATTAGAGATTTGTGCAAGCCCGTCTGGTTAGGTGATTAAACCAATGCAGACATAAGGGAAAATCTTACTTCCTAATATCGATGGAGCGTTGGTGATACAAGGTATGGTTAATATACCTGTCATTTATAAAAAAAATTTAAGTTAAATGCAAAGTCTGTAAATATCTCACCGCTACGCTAAGATCACCTTCGGGAGCTTATTCCGCCACGTTGCTTCAATGTAGTCTCACTCCATATACATATATGTAGCAGAATAACATCTGACAGCGTACACGTTTCCTTAAGATGTTTTCCTTCACTGTTGAGCACGAAATGAATTATAATTGAGGGCAAGGAAGCTTATGTGCGTAAAATATAATAAACAAAAATATGAAATACACGCTTGTCACGTCAAGTCTAAATTGGAAGCGGGTCAAACTGTGGAGCGCAGTTTTCTATATAATGATGAAAACTTCTCAGAAAACGCTGTATCATCTGGTGTAAGTGTTATGTCTATTAATTTAACAAATTTTCACAGTTACACATTACAAAAAAACGTCTCCTCATTTATTACATCTAAAAATGTATATATCATATTTACAGTTCATGTTTAACGACATAAAGTAAAACAGCACATAGAAGCTGAACCACGGCCGTCTTTTTTGCTTTAACGGGAGACGTATGGCACATTATGGGCGGACTACATGTAATATGGCAAAACGGTTCAAACGACACATGCATTGGTGCTCGGGTTTGAACCTACAACCTATAATTTAGATCCATACGTTATTTCTACTCGACAATCTCGTCTCTTCATAGATTTGGCAACTCCTTTCTTTGTCGCACTTCCAAAAAATGGAATTCCTTACCAGCTCACGTGTTTCCCTCCTCTTACAACCCGGGTTCCTTCAAACGAGGCGTGAAGAGGCATCTTGCGGGCCGGCAAGGCGAAGGCGGCTAGTGCAGAACGTTTTTCCCGTCTGTACTGGCCGTCGTCGCGTTTGGACTCTACTACCACTTACCAACAGGTGGAGTAGAATCATTTGCCCTCCCGGCGAATATATATAATATATATAAGAAATTAATTTCAGAAACAGGTTTTGTTGTCCTTATATTAAATAACGTTTCCAAGATTGATATTTACATAAAATAATTCGTGTATAGACAACATATGTTATTCAAATTCAACATATTCAGCTTCGTTGTTTCAGTATAAGCACTGTTTATATTATACAAAAACGTAAACGAACATGTAGACTGCCACTTTTAAAAATAAATAAATGGTCGATCCACTCTGCCTATATACAATCTGACTCACTTTTATAAAAACAATAAATAAAACATATACGGTCTCAATTAGAAACGTTAAATACTGTAGAGCTATTCTGTAAGATTAAACTGAAAACTCAATGTAGAAATCGGTCGTAAAATGTCAGAAAGTGACCATAATAATTATAACATGTAAATATTATATTAGCATAAGTTTGTCAATACTTCACGGGTGAGAAATGAAGTGAGATCTTACAGAATAGCACTGCTGATTTCTCGCTTTCTGTCATCATAGATTTGAGAGAAGACATTTTGTACATCTAATCATACTTAACAATATTTATAAGTAGTCGATAGTCATTTAAAATTATTAACAATAGCAAATCAACATATGCATTGAATTTGTGATTGCATTTGCCATCTTGGAATACGAGTTTGACTAACTCACATGGCGCGCCAATAGAATGGAGAGCCAGGTTGTCCCAGTGGTCAGAACACATGAATCTTAGTCTAATATAGCGTGTTCAAATCCGAACACCACAAAATCTTCATGTGTTTAATCTCTCATCTCGGGTTCTGCGGTAAAAGAAAATATTTTGTGTCCGATAAAAAACTGTCACATTTGCATCCAAGCAAGAGGAGATCTTGGCATAGCAATTATATACTAGACTAAAAACTGTATACATATACGTCGCGGATTCCAATGGATTGCCATCTAAATGGCCGCCATTGTCATCCAACATGTTGATTTTATTAAATCAGTCAGTGCACACGTCCGGCGCTGGCTCTGTCCTAAGAGCAAGAGACCACTCGACAAACGATCACACGCACTACTGACAAATATACCACCATATTTCCATACTTCCATCAGTTGGCTGCACAATAAAATAGGCACCCGTCTTATCTTTTCGAAACTTAACGTCTGACCACCGAGCACCTATAAGATGTCAATAACATTGTGTGGTATTGCTATTCTAATACTAGAGACGTCGTATAGCCGCTTAAATTGATTATCACTAACATATATGTACAACTTAAACCTATGATTCTCGTCGTATTTGTATCAGTTTATTTGTTACAGTGTCGTTTCCAAAATAGACATGACCTTCTATTAATTAATCTTCTATAAATAAATAAAAAACTTTAATGTAACCCTGAAAAGTTTCAACACAATCCATTCGAATTCAATGTAATAAGTAAATAACGTCTTTATAAACAAATATTGTTTAACCGTAGTACTATGTTAGATTATTTCGGTTGCTTATTTATATATGTTTTTTTTGTTTATAAGGCAATTGTTTATAATTATAAAAGTTTACACGCTAACGAAATGTAGATAATTGGATTATATTTAGTTTCGAATCTGTTTAAGTTTTTTTTTTTTTTTTATAGAATAGGAAGGCGGACGAGCATATGGGCCACCTGATGGTAAGTGGTCACCAACGCTCTTAGACATTGGCATTGTAAGAAATGTCAACCATCGCTTACATATCCAATGCGCCACCAACCTTGGGAACTAAGATTTTATGTCCCTTGTGCCTGTAATTACACTGGCTCACTCACCCTTCAAACCGGAACACAACAATATCAAGTATTGCTGTTTTGCGGTAGAATATCTGATGAGTGGGTGGTACCTACCCAGACGAGCTTGCACAAAGCCCTACCACCAGTAAAACCATTCTAGTATAAACCATTCTAGTTTGGATGGTGTTAGTTGTATAAATGCTGCGATATAGTATATATTAAATGTTTTATTTAAAAAAAGAGGTCACTCGTCTAAATCCATTTCATTTATTTTACCCTTTCTACGAAGTTATATTTTATATTGTGATAACTGATAATTATAATTAAATATTATTATATTTATAAGTCGAGATGGCCTAGTGGTTAGAACGCGTGAATCTTAACCAATGATCGTGGGTTCAAACCCGGGCAAGCACCACTGAATTTTCATGTCCTTAATTTGTGTTTATAATTCATCTCGTGCTTGGCGGTGAAGGAAAACATCGTGAGGTGTGTCTAATTTCATTGAAATTCTGCCACATGTGTATTCTACCAACCCGCATTGGAGCAGCGTGGTGGAATAAGCTCCAAACCTTCTCCTCAAAAGGGAGAGGAGGCTTTAGTCCAGCAGTGGGACATTAACAGGCGGTTACTATATTTATGAAACAGTAACAATCTCGATTTACAAAAATTAGAAAGAATAAAATGATAATTTTAAAATTTTTTGTTTCTTATTACCATAATGATTACCCAAGTGGCTTATTATTATAATAAAAATAAAGCACACTATTTCATGGATTTTTTAAATATAATACTTATTTGTCTCTCCTTAAGGTATAAATTGTAATAACGTGCTTGCAACACCGGAATAAATATAAATATTGTATGAATTTTGATTATTGTGATAAATAATAATCAAAAGTTATCATTGTTTGCCGCCAGAAATGTCAACATTATAAAACATGGCGTTTGTATTTTTTTTTCTTATTATTTACTAGAAACTTGACTTCTATGAACAATCGTAATCAATTATAAGTTTTACCTCGGCTCTAAAGTTTTGGGTTATAAATAAATAACCGGGTTGTCGAAGTTACCTTTCAAGATACGCCCAGGCCCTGGCTTCAGGTCAGGATGTAATTAAATATGTATGAGTGTGAAATTGATTTCAATTGATCGAAGTAGTAAACATAAATAAAGACAATAAAATCCATAATCCATAACAATCCATAAACTATCCATTAAAAAATCCATAACAAAAATCCATTAATATTTTTCTATTATAATTAGGATATTAGTAGAATTATATATATATATATATATATATATAAAATTTAGTTTACAAATTGACATATAATATTTTAATAAAATATTCGTTCCATTAAACGCTTCTTGAGACTGTAAAATTTAAAAAAAAAATTATTAAGTATATTTTTAATATCAAGATAATATTTTAAACAACCATTTTTGTATTGTCATTATTTGTTTTGATCCGCGATTGTTGGGCTATTTTTGTGTATAATTTTACCTTAAAATTTATTCATGTAAGAAATATATCCTTCTTATATTTATTACATTTTTTTTTGGTAGCAACATTTATATAAACAAACACTACTCTTGCGCTAGTATCAACACTGTCGATAAAAGTCATTACATTATGGTCTGTAATCTATCAAAGAAGATCCAACATAGCTGTCACGATAAATCAACTAGACAGGAATGGCTAGAGAAAATTCGAACAAAGATTTGTCCCATCAATGTAAAAATATATTGGATAAAGGACTAAGGATAAAAGGCATGAAGTACATTTCCGTGATCAAAGAATATTGACAGAATTACATTAATTAATTAATATTTCACGTTTACATAAACAATAACAATGCAAAGTCTTTATGTATTTTATAAAGTCTAGAAATGTTCTACAAAGTAATCATAATAATATTTTATTTATTTCTTCACAAAAAGTTTACAAATTGACATATAACATTTAAATATCAACTAAATAATGTGAAGACTGGTGCTTGCAATAAATAAACTGTTCTACAAGACACCAGGCCTCAAATCCCGTTTATATTAACAAAAAAAAAAAAGAAAAAAAAATGTATAAAATGAGAAGTAAAAAATAATAAAAATATAATAAGATAAATAATAAGATAAAATGTAATAAATATAGAAATATAGTAAGGTTGAATGAAATTAGATTTAATACATTGGATAATATTTAAATGCCTTAAAATAGATCACGCGCGTATGAGCAAGCGATTCTGTGACGCAGAAAGAAGAAGAAGAAGAATGGGTACCACTGTTTTGAGTATTCGGCGCCGGTAAGCCTCACATACTTCACTTCATGTAGGGAAAACGCGTTGCGTTTTAAAAGACGAAATTGATTTCAATATTAATGACCAGCTGAGACTTTCGAAATACTCGCAACGAATGTCCAATGTTGAACATTTACGATCGTAATGTAGTATAGCCTTTATTATTAATAAAATGTTGCATTAAAAAATTGACAAAATATGGGCCATGTTTTCTACGGAACAAAACATTTCATAAATTCGATTAATTTAATAATTAAATTTGAAATAAGAACCTTTGTCCGTATACTCCAGTAGATACGAACGCGAAACTCAACGCAGAACAGGATCGTGACATGTCAATATGAGATATGCAATATTGATTATAATTAATTTACCACTTACCATCAGGTGGAGTAGTCATTTGACCTCCCGGCGAATATAAAAAAAATTAAAAAAAAAACAAAAAAAATTATAACGATTAAAGAATACACGCATTCAGATATCGTATCAACGTGATACGACTTTCAACGTTTCACGTTTGAGATACAAAATTAGTTCATACAGAATAGTACTGCTGGTTTCATTTTCACTATCAATACTAATATTATAAATGCGAATGTAACTCTGTATGTTTGTTACGAATTCACCGCTAAACCATTGATTTTGTCTAAAACAAGCTTGAACCCCAAGAAAGGACATTTGAAAATATCGACAGCTACAATACCTACTACGGTATGCTGTCTATTCACAAATATAATTATTAGGTATTAAACCTATTTTCAAACAATAAGAAAGTTAATTCAAAACAAGAAAGGAAAAATTAAAAAAAAACTGCATACGAATAAATACAATTCAGACATTATTTTAGCATACTTTTTAACATGACACAAAATAATTCAAAATAACATAAGCTTCACAGCTGTGTGCACTTTTATTTAGGCAAATAAATTCACTTAATTATTTATTTACTCAAAAAAACTGTCAATTTCGTTTGAATTTGGAGCTTAAAATATCATCATGACAATTGAAACCGTCGTTATAATTTGAACAGCCGTTCCAACAATTCGATTAACTTAATTTTACGACTGACAGAACAAGAATTTATTGACGGTGGAAATGTCGACAGCTGACAAAAGTTTGACGGGTAAATTGTACGAAAAATAAAAGTTCAGAGATAATAAATCTTAATTCGCTTAAATTATGTGTTACGATTCGCAGCTGTTTTTTTACATTATATAAAATGTATAAAAACGTAAATTTAAATATGGGACAGAATTTATTTAGCGAGATTTTAAATCGTATCTAATACTTTTGACAGATAAAAAATGAGATTGACATAATTTACTCCGTGTAAGTACCATAATAGCCATAAATTCAATGAGAAATTGTACGTGTATTGTTTATGGAAACACATTTCGCTTATAAAGAAAAAAAACATAGTTGTGTCATCTATTTTATACGTGTCATTGGCAGAATATTTTGCACTCAAAGAGCGTATACTCGCCAGATACGTAGATACTCGCCAGAAAATAGAAAATAAATAAATAAAATTGATTATTGTTTTTTTATCATGGACATATTTAGCCGAAATTCTCTATGTGAAAAAAATTAACACATCATTTTTAAATTAAGATCTATGGAATTATTTGACATTTTGTCGACGAATTACTTCCCTAGAAATAAGATGAGAGACGACTGTACCGATTTAACTCATAAACTTACTGAAAACAAACCAAAGCAATATTTGACGTAAATTAATAACATAAATTATTCAGTGACGTTTTTCAATAAACCCAAAGTTAACAACGGAGTCGAGACTCATAAATCAAACTTTTTTCACCTTACGAAATCCTTTTCCAAAACAGCATGTAAAAAAACAACTCTGTATATTTGTATATAATACAACTGTAACTGAGCAGCGTCTGTGAAAAAAATATTTTTTGAAATACAATCTAATATATAGACCAAATATTCAATGTTAAATTATATATTTTTTTTTAATCTGTCTTTTTGTTACCGCATTACGCTTACACCACTTGACTGATTTCGAAGAAATTATCTACTTATTGTCTGGGTCAACATATAATACCGATTAGTTTTAAAGAGGCCTTTTAGTATATCTTTTATCCAAAGAATCTTTTATTTTTTTACGGTACTATTTTTAAAAATAAAATATATTATTCCATTGCACAGATAAGAAAAAGTTTCGAGTAAGCGTAATGTTTCTAGATAAAATTAAAACAAGCATTAGTTTTCAGAAGCCGAAAAAAACCACGTAATAAATAACATTAGAACACTTAGTTTAACGACTAAATTCTATGAATATTTAACATTCTAAATCTATTATAAAATCGCTAACTTTACTGCAAAAATATATATTTTATATAAAAGCTTGTAATAATTGTCTTTTATAACCAATATTATTATTTATTATTATTATTAAATTTAAATTATTAATTTTTATTATTTTAGTCAAATTTAAAATAGTCCCTCCCGATTCCCACCCGACGCAAAGCTGCCCATAATGCAAGCCGCATTTCCGCGCTGTATGGCAATGGACAACCTTTGTGCCAAGTGGGACCCGGAGCGACTGTCAAATCCCCTCTCTCTAAGGCGACAGCCAATTTTCCTTATTAAACTAAGGGCATCCGACCCCCAACATCCCGACGTCTCGAACGCTAGTGGCACAAATAAATAATTTTTAAACACTTTAGTGCAAGATGCATTTTAATAGCTATTTAAAATTATTAACGTTTTCCTCGTTTATAAATTGTACCTTATAACTATAAAATGATTCATAAATGAATTATAAATTCTTATAAATTAATAATATATAAGTTATAATGAAATTGATCAATTCGTTAATTTCGCTCTTTCACTCAAAGTCTAAACAAAATTAAAATTATTTGTTTTTTTACACAAAAGTACAACTCCAATTGATATGAATCTTTTTCATTAACCTATCATGGTTTAGAGTTTCAGAATTGATAAATGTAATATTATATATATATATATACCATATAACTATATATAACTATATATAACTATATATATATATATAACTTGTGCTTGACGGTGAAGAAAAACACCGTGAGGAAACCTGCATGTGTCAAATTTTACTGCCACATGTGTGTAATGACGCAATTTAACTTAAACTTATAGTCGACCAAGATATGTATTTCAAGTTACCGCTGCCCAAACTGTAAAATTTCTTTATATATAAGCGTTTAAAGGTTTAACATTACGTTAAAAAGGTTTTCATATATATACCTACGGCAAAGCTGTTAACTGAAATTGGTTGTAAGCGTGTGAATGAATGTTACAATAATAATAACATCAGAAAATATTATTTTGCTCTTTGACTTCTAAAACAACGAAACATTTCACATATAATATATAACTCTAATGAACTTAAAAGTCCAAAAACATTTCAGTAATCATTTCTCAAAACCGTTTCGAACAATTCTAACCTTGGATATTTTACATTTTCTTTTCATTTTTTTCTTTTATCTTTTATTCTTTTATCTTTTACTTTGACCTTTGGGCTTTTATTTGGGCCTTTGTGAGCTAAGTATTTAAATAGACAGACTGCCTTATATTATATTAATCCAATTAAAGCTTCACCGTATATTTAAGATAACAATAATTTTAATGAGGGCAAATATTTTTTGCTTTTATACAAAATTCGTTTAATTTATTAATTAACGTTAATTATCTACAGTATTTGGGCAAATTCAAGGTCACCAAGTTTACTATAGAGCAAGCTATGCTTGATCTTCGAAGGATACATTTAGAAATTAGATTATCAGGCTGCAGAAAAACGGATGCTCCCGACGTAGCTTGGTAAATTAGTAAAGTGATATCGCATTGGGCCGCTTACATGTCGAAAGACCGATGGTCGTTGGAGCAGAAGATTGGAGAACGTTAAACGCAGCAGGGTGTCTTCCAACCAGGTAGACCGAAACTGAACGAGGTGGATAACTGGTTGCGGAAGATCCGAAGATTCTACGACTGTCGATAAATCATAATCAAAAAGATTAACCGAATTACAATACAATCAGATTGCGAGAATCTTTGATGAAATTTATTTAGTCCTGAGTTAGATTCAAGGAGAGCAGAACAGTATCAAGCCGCCTATTTTTTCTGTTCGTATGTTACGCGATATTTTCATTGATGCTGGTTTTGATGATTATTTTCATTAATGAATCAGCTTGACTCTGGAGTGTAATCCTATTTAAATAAAATAGTAACATTCACAAGGGTAGAATTGTAGGGGTAGGAATAAGAATCATTTATTCGTTAAATAATCATTTTATATTCTACATTTATTTTATTATTTAACGGTATGTTCCCTTAAATATAAAATATTTCCGTAACCGTAACAGCCTGTGAATGTCCCACTGCTGGGCTAAAGGCCTCCTCTCCTCTTTTTGAGGAGAAGGTTTGGAGCTTATTCCACCACGCTGCTCCAATGCGGGTTGGTAGAATTCACATGTGGCAGAATTTCAGTGAAATTAGACACATGCAGGTTTCCTCACGATGTTTTCCTTCACCGTAAAGCACGAGATGAATTATAATCACAATATTAATAGCCGAGGTGGCCCTGTGGTAAGAACGCGTGAATCTTAACGGATGATCGTGGGTTCAAACCCGGGCAAGCACCACTGAATTTTCATGTGCTTAATTTGTGATTGTGATAAAATATTTATATATTATAAAATAGATAGTGCATCACCGGATGGTAAATGGTAACCACCGCCCATAGACTTTAGCGCCATAAGAAATATTAAACAGTCCTTACGTCACCGACGCCCCTTCACCACCTTTGGAACTAAGATGTTATTTCCCTCGTACCTATAGTTACACTGGCTTACTCACCCTTCAAGTTGCATAAGACCAAAAGTAAATAAATAAATATTTGAACCAAAAAACATCCGCTGCTATATATTGAATTGTAATAACAATATAATAATAAAAATATACAATGTAAGCCCCTTATAATATTATATAATAATATTCAAATACTCTGCCAATTCGTTTCACAATCAAACATATGGGACTGAATAAATGTTTGCACAATCCTCGAATGGACTCCGCAATTGTATTTCAAACAGACAGTCGACATTCAAAATACACACATCGGAACATTTGATTACGTTATTAAATTTTTATAAAGCCATGGATTCATTGAGATAATAAAAATACAACACATGAAAAAAAGCAGTATTATTATAAATATACGTGACTGAAGTGTTTTTTTAAAAAACCTGTCGTTCTGAAACTTTCGGTTTAATTAAAGGAACAAATCCATTTGTAACATTTTTGGACGTACGTCATTTTTGTTGCTATATTATAACAAAATATTGATGCTCTGAAAATTTATAAAGTTACAAAAAAATAAATATCGAATATGAATAAATCTAGTACCTATGTAATAATTTTAATATTCGTTTTTTTGTAATGATAGATAATAATTAATTTAACAATGTGTATGTAAACAGCCTTAAAATGAAATGGCCATGAATAATAAAATCGTTATGTTTTTCTTCAGTAAGCATTTAAATAAAATGACTATGCAAATTCCGATTTTATATGAAATTTTGTAAACACGCTTCCAAAGCCATGTATTTATTATCATGGCTTCGTTATAAATTTAAATAACTAATTAATGATTACTAGAAAACTTCTACTGTACTTCATTTTCTTACTTCATTAATCATTTAATGAAAAACCATTTGCTTAAATTTTGTTTAATATAGTTCCGTCGTCAAAATTGTATAAAAAAAATCATTAACAACGGATGAAGGATACTTAAAAACCGAAACTGCTTCCGCGTCAAATTTATATTTAGAATATCCGAGAACAATAAATAGACAATTTAATATAACATTTTAACAACATGAGTATAATTTTTCATATTGTATCAATAAATAATTTATGAGGTATTAACGAGTGCTTTACGACGTCGCTAACTTTAGTGGTCATAACTAACCGGCAGTTATCTTGGAATTATAGTATGTAAGGTTTGAGACGCATGTAAATGGTTATAAATGAGAAATTAATATGTCAGTTAAATATTAATAATACCTAATATTTTCAATTTGAGCCTTAACGTGTAATTATAAATTTGGAGCAATCTTTTAAGATTTATCGTAATGATTAGCGAGTCATCATTAGAACGGTTATTTACGAATAAATCTGTTCATTGATAAACGTTCTATATAAATAATAGTAGTTGTATAAAATTATTTTTAAATAATTAATAATGATCCTGTCTTGATCAACTTCGGCACGTGAGCCAATGTCAAGAGAGATTAACGAACTGCGCAGGACATGTTATACACGACATGTTACACTTCCAACTTCCAGAATCCTGGCTGCTACTGAGAATCTTCTATAAAAACCCAATAACTTTTCATCAGCCTAACCTAGCGTTGGAACCAATGACCTCGCGATCTTCGGCCTTATATCTAGCCACTAGACCAACGAGGCAGTCAGTTATAATTAATAGTTACATTGAAGCTATAGTATACACTACCATAGTTCACATTGAAAGTAATATAAATGTTCTATTGTTGAAAATGAATTTTCTATTTAGCATGATTTTCGAGTTTAATTTCTAGGAAAAAAATTGTGAGGTTTTTATAGTTTTTATAGAGCATGAGGATACTTACAAGAAAACTCATAATAAAAGTAAACGACTCGTCATTATAAAAATTTAAATTAATTAAATCTATCATTAAACTTGTACTTCATTCCAGAAGACTGCTACGGCCATTTTTTAATCGTTATTTTAAAATATTAATTCAAATTTAATTTAATAAATACCTTGTGGTTCGGTATTTAGTTTCTACCGAGAAAAGCCGACAATTAATTCAGCAGTTGCTGTTAACTGATAAATTAATTACTTAGATAGTTAAATACAATTGAATTACTAATTTTCCTTCATGGAAATCCACGAATGCTGCAATAATAACATCAGAAATTAAACAAATACGATATAAATTACTTTATTCAAAACTCATTTCATCAGAAGTTAAGAACAGAACAGGAAACAACACATGCTTTGGCAGACAATGTATGAGAGACCGAGACAAAGATAACACAGTAAGGGTAGAGTGCGGAACACACAGAAACACAAATAAGCGGCTCCGATGGTAAATAATTCCCGATATGAGAATACTTTTTTCGCTCGTTTCCCGGAACAGATGTCTTGTTCTACGTACGCTGGAATAAAATATTTATTATTTAAATATTTGTTAAACTATTACATACAGCAGTACTCGACTCGAAGACTCACTTTGTATCTCAATAAAAACAAAAACCGACGATCCATACTTAGTTACTTCGATGAATTACAACTGCTTTAAAAAAAAAATGAAAAGAAGAGCAAATAAATTATGTTAATTTTTTTTATATAAAAATTACCGAGGAAAAAGGTTTTAATGCAACTTAAATGAATCTTTACATATTATATTCATTTCTAAGCTGAGTCATATTGACGAATCTATAAAAATAGATTAAAAATAAATAAGCCGTTCCAAAACTTTATTAGCTTTAAATGTTGTGATTTATTTTGAAATACTGACTTAAATCTTTTAAACGAATGACTAAAATACAAATATAATCTTAATACAAACTACAGAACGTTCAAGTGAATCATGGTTTGACGGAATTATTTATAACAATTTTGTTATGTACTCTTGTGTTGAGAAAAGTTTATTTTGTCTATTAATATCAACCTTGTAGATGATCTAGCGAAGCTTGCGTTAAGGTTTGTTGTTACATGTCTCTATATTTCGTTGTAACGTTCTATAGATATATTACTACTACAAATTTTAGATAAATAGTGAAATGAGTAATGTAACAGTGTAAATGACCCACTGCTGGGCTACGACCTCCCCATTTTGAGGAGGTTAGGAGCTTATTCCACCAAGGTGTTCTAATGCGGTTTGGTGGAATACACGTGTGGCAGATTTGCATTCGACTGTCAGTCAAAAAGACCGCTGTGGTCAAAATCGGGTCAGGAGGACGCGTGATACTAAGTGCTCACCACCGCTCATATACATTTGCGCTGTAAGAAATATTAACCATACCTTACATCGCCAATGCGCCACCAACCTTGAAAGCTCTATCTATTGGGATGTTATATCCCTTATGCCACTTATACATTCTAATTCAGCCTTTAAATCGGAACATAGCAATACTATATATAACTGTTAAGCGGTAGAATATCTGATTGGTAGGTGTTACCTAACCAGACGGGCGTGCAAAATATCCTACCACCAAGAAAATAGGCGACAGAAACGAAAAAAGATAATGGACTTACTTGGCATGGTTAATTTTTTTTTATTCGAATACTCGAAGAATCTTTTTACATCATATTTTTCTTTCTTTTTTAGTTTATTATTTAATTCATGGACGAAACAGGAATATACATTTTAGTAAAATAATTTGACAGTTAAGACAGATATGTCTAATGAATTTATATTTTAAATTAATTCTAGACATATGCCTAGGAATTACTTTTAAATATTACATTTAGTAATAAGGTTTTACTCTGCTTTTTTTATTATCGTTACATTGCAACAGGAAGTCAGCATCTTCTACTCAAAGGGAAAGAAGTATTAGCCCAACAGTGGAACATTCACGGGCTGTTACTACTTCCACTACCAATTAATAAAAATGCAAAACAGTTTTAACAAAGTCGTCATCTATAACTAATCTCTAAACTAAAACTAACTAAGACGAAACTGAAGTCGTATTGCTTTGAAATATGTTACACTGAAAAAATATCTATCTTGATTATTTGCAATAGAATAGTTGATGAGTTGGTACAAATATAATATATGTCCTTTATAATGTATGTCCTTTTCTATAGTTAAATGATGATTATATCCATAATTTACTTTCCATATAATTGTCATAAATAAATAGTTATTCATAAATGTCCCACGATGTAATTGCTTTTATCGGTGGATTATATTTAATAGCTAACCGATATCTATTAAATCTTCATAATTTTCCAACTATTTTTTCTCCTTCCCATCCTTAATTTTTTCATAATAATATTATACTATCTCGTATATTGGCTGAATATCAAGCGAAAATACAGGCCACTTAAATTAATTTAACATTTGTTCTCAAGATATTCTAGGCGAAAACAATTCGCAAAGATGAATTCTTATAAGAACACAGACGTATTTCTAAATTCAAACTTTAATAATCACAAAACGATTGGATTTGTTTAAATATAGTTCTAGCAACCTTGGACTAATATGGGAATTAAAAAGAAAACAGAAACTATTTTGTTTTCATTATTAACTATACTTGACGGGCAGCGTCCCAACTTCGTATCCTCGGTAACATATGAGAAAAAAATATTGCAACATGCTAGGCTAACTGTTTGGATTCCTTTTTCAAATAAAACGAGTACGTGTCGAAACTCACATGGGCTGGAATTCTGTTTACATATACAAAGTATTTTTTACTCACACACTGTGTATTTGGCATGAACAAACTTGTGAAACTTTTTTTTTAGTCACTACTTCATTCGACCAATAGAAAAGTTTCGTAGTTGTCGAGTGTATTCACCATAAAAATATGCTTTCAAGATCTTGTTATATAACAGAAGTATAATTAATTTCATTTATTATTGGTAATAAAATACATATTTTCTTCATTTCAATTTTAATTATTAATTTTTAACGTACATTTTTCATATACACATCTTTAATGTTGCAATTGGCAACATTTCAAATGTTAAAGATGTGACACTCACTTAGAGTGTTAGATTGGAACCCACAATCTTCAGTTAAGATCCAACTATTCAATCGACTGAGCCAATTTTTTTTATATAAAATCATTTCGAAAATAATAACTTCAAAATTCAAATTCACGTCGAAGTCTCAAATTTTACTCGAAACTTTCAGAGAAGTTTCACTTTAAAATAATATTATAAATTCGAAGGTATCTGCTAGCTATCTGCCTATTACGGTAAACCACTGAACCGATTTTGATGAAATTTGGTATGAACCCAAAATGAGGACATAGTCTATTTTTTTTACCTAACAACTTATACCGTCCCCCAACACAGAGACGAAGCTGCAGAGTGAAAATTAGTTTATTAATAAATATCATATGTAATTTTAACCATTATCTATACAATATCATAATTTTATACAACTATACCGTTATCACACATCTTCTAATATACACAAAACCTTCCAAAGCTAATGTTCCTCAGTATACAATATACCGTCATTTACGAAAATAACACGAGACATACTCAGACTATTAGTCAAACGATTTGTTAACATTCTATTATTCAGCACTTAATTCAAACATCAGTTTATACTTTCAAATATCACAGTCACAATATTACGATTCAGGAACTCATATAATAATTACATTTATTCTTCGACCACACAGTTGTGATTTGAGCACAGGTTCCCGTGTGAAAAAGAGGTGAACTCTTTCAGTTTGGACATGGTCTTTTCTGTCCAAGGAGTTCAGTTAAGCTTTCAGTTCAGTTCAGTTTTCCACCATAGTTGTCTTAATGATACAATAGAAAGAGCTCTTGCCACCATTGACAAGATTATGGCAAGACACCTGATGGACTTACCATGTTCCCTGTGAACGAGGACAGGCGCTAGTGTAGGATTCTACGAGTACATGCGTTGGCACACTGGCTTCGTCCCGTTGTGCGATTTAAAGGGCAAATGCTTCTAGCAGTTAAGGCTTTAATTTAAATAATTCTTTTGTAAATAAATACTAGATTCGGTACTTAAAAATTCAATTAATGTATGGGAATGCTTCAAATTCAAAAAAGCTATGTACATATATAATTATGTTATAGCGAGTTGTTACATTCTATTAGTTTGACGAATAAAAAATAAAAACTTCAAACGAATAGATTTGGTATAAATCAATTTATTCACGCTCATATTCGTAAAATAAAAAATAGAAAACGAAACGAAACTTTTATTTGATTAGCGGAAATGTAAAAAGCATTTGGAAGTTGTTATGTTACCCACTGCAGGGCTAAAGGTCTCCTCTCCTCTTTTTGAGGAGAAGGTTTGGAGCTTATTCCACCATGCTGATCCAATGCGGGTTGGTCGAATACACATGTGGCAGAATTTCAGTGAAATTAGACACATCCATGCCATTGCCAAGCCATAGGCCAATAGCCAACATTTATGCCGTTTCTTTTCTTTTTATATTATAATTCACCTTTTTTTATAGAATAGGAAGGCGGACTAGCATATGGGCCACCTGATGGTAAGTGGTCACCAACGCCCATAGACATTGGCATTGTAAGAAATGTTAACCATCGCTTACATCACCAATGCGCCACTAACCTTGGGAACCAAGATGTCATGTCCCTTGTGCCTGTAATTACACTGGCTCACTCATCCTTCAAACCTGAACACAACAATACCAAGAACTGCTGTTTGGTGGTAGAATATCTGATGAGTGGGTGGTACCTACCCAGACGAGCTTGCACAAAGCTCTACCACCAGTAAAACTTATTGGTATTTCTTTTTGCAAGTCCGTCTGGGTAGATAAAGCCCACTTATTACATATTCTACCGCCAAACAGCAATTAATAGTATTATTTTGTTCCGGGTCTTAAGGTGATTGGGCCAGTGTAACTACACACACCAGGTACATAACCTCTTAGCTCCCAAGTACATATATTTATTTAATTATTTATTTGGATCTCCAACAATTGTACATGACACACATTCAAATCACTTTTTACATTAACTTAAAACTAACTATGCACTACCAATTACAGGAAAACAAAAATAAAATAAAAACAGATAATAAAAATATTTAAATAAAGAACAAAAAATAGAAACAAAAGGTAGTAACTAATTAAATTTTTAAACAAATTAACAGTTTATACTAAAAGAAACATCACATTTTTTCATGAACGATGAGAGCCCGTCACAACCAATGTCCAGTGTTACTGTGTTTTTTAGACAATAATTATATTCTCGCGATATTCGCGATATTGGAGCATTCTGTCCAAATTTCGTTCGAGTGCGGTCAATTTTAAAGAACGGACATGGGTTGCGAGGTGGTCTTCTAGGAACATTAATATTAAATCTATTCATGTCTAGTATCTTCGAATCTCCTGTGGCTTCATTTAAAAAAATCTAGTTTGATTTTGTAGGACTCTAGCTGATTTGAAGCTTTAAAACGAAAGACCAAATGCTTAACGAGTCTCTTTTGAACACGTTCTATTCTCTCAATACGGATCTTGTAAGCTGGGGACCATACTTGACAACAATATTCAAGTTTACTTCGTATCAAGCTATTGTACAATTGTAGGATTGTTAATGACTTTTTGAAATCCTTAGATTGTCTTAAGATAAAGCCAAGTAGTTTAAAAGAACCTGTTACTATTAGGTTTAAAGAATTTATTCTCAAAAAGACAGATTCACTTACATGAGAACAGCATGATAAATGTAACTATTTACATTTTTTATATAAGATCATAATTTTTTATAAATTATATACATAAAGTTGTCGTAGGTTCATAATGTTTGTTTCCTTGTAAAGTGTAGTTGTTGATGTCAAGGGTAGAATTAATAAAGTAAAAAGGGTAGAATTAATAAAATAAATAAAGTAAAAAGGAAGGGTATCGAAAAAGTATTTTAATTATTTTATTTTGTTTTCTTTGTAGCTCTTGCAGTTTTGTTTTTCCAGTATTACCCCATATTTCTATTTAATACAATAAATGCGATTTTACTAGAGAATTGTAGATGTTATACTTAATTTTTTAGGTATGCATTTTGAAATATTTGTTAATGACCCAATTAAAGAAGAAAGTTTTTTATTTATATATACTATTGAATTGATTTGCTTATCAAATCTTAGCTGATTGTCAAATATTACACCCAGGTCTCGAATACAATTAGTTTCTTTTAAATGTTTGTCCGAAATATTATATGAACAATGGATTCCTTTTTCTAGTAAATTTTATAAAATTACATTTGCTCGGATTGAGTACCATGTGATTAATTCTACAACATTGGACTAGTCTATCTAGATTATCTTGAAGAACAGCTATATCAGATTCTTTTTTTATAACTTTTGCTATTTTTAAATCGTCTGCAAACAGATAAATCTGACAATTTTTCATGATATTTGTAATATCATTTATGAACATAATGAAAAACAAGGGCCCTAAATTTGAACCTTGTGGAACACCGGAAGTAGAATGGAAAGGGTCTGAGAACTCCTCGTCAATAACGACTTTGGAATATCGATTGGAAAGATATGATTTACACCATGTCAGAGATGTATCAGAAATGCCAAAATACGAAAGTTTCCTAATCAGTGTCTCATGGTCAACCTTATCAAATGCTTTGGAGAAATCAGTGTAGACTACAAGTACTTGCAGGTTTTGATCAAGAGCATATTGATGCTGTTGATCAAAACATGTTGATCAAAAAAAAAGATGGGAAACATAGTTAAGTAAATCAGTATTGGTCGATCTCTTAGGCATAAATCCATATTGATAGGGAGAAAGATGATTTTTAACATGAACAAGTTTTTTGAGTCACTTGTTCACCCATTCATTAAATATGAAAAATCTTTGACATCGTTGATAGGATTGATATAGGCCGATAGTTAGATACAAATTCTTTTTTTCCATCCTTGTGAATCGGTACTATTCTTGCTTTCTTCCATTTCTCAGGAAAAATACCTTTTTGCAATGATGCGTTATAAATTAGGTATAAAGTTTAAGATATAGAATTGCACAACTAGTAAAAAATATTGGTGGTATGTTGTCAGGTCCAGCTGTTTGTTTTATATCGAGTCTTTTTATTTTGTTTATTATACTTTATTGGGATATATATATTAGACATTTCGGGAAGCTGTTGCTGTGCGTTTAGTAAACATTGTAATTTTTTGGGGGATTGTAAACACTAGCAAAATGAGATGCAAATAAGTTACAAGCTTCTTTTTTATTTTTTGATTGTTTATCTCCTAAGCACAATGATGGGGGGTATCCAGACGAATTTTTACGTTTATTAGAAACGTGCGTTCAAAAATATTTAAAATTTATACTTATTTAATTTTCTATAGTAGATATGTATTTATCATAACAAGTTTCTGTAATTATTTCACAGTCGTTACGAAGATATTGAAATTCCAGAAGGTCAAGCGGATTTTTATAGAGCTTAAACCGTGTATGATATTTTTGTTTTTGCCTTAAAAGATATATCAAATATGAGTTGTACCATACCGGGTGCCTGTTTCCACACTTTTAACTTTTAGGTACATAAAGATTTATTACATTATAAAGTATTTGGTAAAATCTATCAACCATTTCGTTAATATTATCATAAATCAAAAGTTCATCTACCCATGAAACTTCATCCAGAGCTTTATTTATCTGATCATAATCACCTTTAAAGTAATTATTTTTTTTGTAATTTTATATCATGCACATAACGACTGACTGACATATTGGCGATGTTCCACTACTGGGCTAAAGGCCTCCTCTCCTCTTTTTTAGAAGAAGGTTTGAGGCTTATTCCACCACGCTGCTCCAATGCGGGTTGGTGGAATACACATGTGGCAGAATTTCAGTAAAATTAGAAACATGCAGGTTTCCTCACGATGTTTTCCTTCACCGTTAAGCACAAGATGAATTATAATTACAAATTAAGCACATGAAAATTCAGTGGTGCTTGCCCGGGTTTGAACCCACGATCATCGGTTAAGATTTACGCGTTTTTACCACTGGGCCATCTCGGCTCTTTTTCCTTGTGTATTTCCTAAATTATAAATGTGAGTCGGGTGTAAATCAAATCATGTAACAAGGAATGGGAGTAATTGTTTTACGACTTAATGGAAGAAATACATTCTTGTTTTTACATTATTTAAGATTTCAGATAGAGATCTGATATTTAAAAACATTTAACAATTATGTAACTACTAAATTTCTTGCCGGTTTTTTTTTCTGTAAAATTCTACATTCCGAACCAACGCGACGGTAGCCTAGATAGAAAATAGCCTGTAAAAGCCGGTTTTAAATAAAGTATATCTTGGTTTTTTATGAATTGCTTTATAAAAAATCAAGATTATTTAAGATTACTACTACTAGTTCCAGCCGTATCGTAAGATCATCATTGTAATGAATATAAAAATGACCTATCATAATATATAACAAGGGACGTAACATCTTAGTTCCCATAGTTGGTAAAATATTTGTGCTGTAAGGAATGGGTAATATTTCTTACAATGACAAATTACATTCCATTTTATATTGAAAATTGTAGTAATAGTAGTAGTACTATATACAGTAATAATAAAAGAATATGGTGAAGTTATAGTCGGTCCCACGCATTAGAGTTCCGCATCACAACGATGTCAGTTAAATAGCTGACGTATCAAAACTGTCCTTATCTATACGCAAATAGTCATATTTTTTATTGAACTTTATCTGATGATAACAAAAGATTACAAGTTTAAATCCAGGAAAACACTGTTTGCGCTTAATATGTGTATATAATACATCTTGTGCTAAGCGTTAAAGGTGTAAGGAAACCGGCCCGTGTTATTGGATGTTAATAATATTCCTCACTGGAGCAGCGCAGAATAAGCTCCAAATTTTTGAGCCTTTTATCCATTACTGGGACATTAACGAAAGCATACACTTTCCGCATCTACCAAAATGGAGCACCATTTTATCACAAATTAAATTTCACTTCCGTCTTTTTACCTTTTACACCTTTACAACAATATTTTATCCGCCAACGGTTGATAACATCGATTCTATATCATTTTTTATAACGATAATATGCTAGTAACTACGCGGTATGTCTGGAATTCGTTGTCTATTTTTGATAGAGACGTTCACAAATGTGGTACATTCAAAAATAACCAGTCACCCGTTAAAACTCGCGTTGACATTTAGTTACGTCTTCCAAACTTCGAAAAGGTTTTAAAACTCTGCTGCATTGCTTTGCGTTTGGTTTTAAAAGTTTTGATAATTTGTCAAAGATTAAGCGTTCTCGTTTATGTGTAATAAATGATTCTTTTCTTTCATTATAATAATATAATTAATATTGTATATTTAATAAAACAAAAATGATTCGGAATTTTCTTGAAATTCTCGAACATTAGTATGAAATATAGATGTACGTTATCATAATTGCTTATGCAACGTTATGTTATAATGCTTAAATTATTTCAAATATTAAAATAATGAAAATAACATAAATATGTTTTAATATTATTTATGTTTTACATTTGTAAAACATAAATAATATTAAAACTTAATTATTATTATTTATGTTATATATTATTATAATTAAGTTTTAATTATTATTATAATTAAGTTTTAATAAATAATATTAAAACTTAATTATTATTATTTATGTTTTACATTTGTAAAACATAAATAATAATATAGTCATCATAGATTATATTACAATTTAGGTCTCGATTTCATACAGATTAGAATAAATAAATAAATGTTCTTTTTTAAACAACAATAAAACCATACAACCAAGGAGTTTACTACGTTTATAAATACATATAATTTTGCTATATAATATATAAAATATATAATATATATATATATATATAAATATATATAATAATATTATACATATATATATATAATAATTATAATAATTGTATAGTTTTTATAAAATATGTTGTGTATGGTAAAATGAAAGAATATGAAAATAACTCTTAAAGTCCTTTTTTATAATAATGAATATCGAAATACATGTGAAATATTTAAATTAATATAGTACAATAATTTTCTTGCACACGATTGTTGATCAAAACGAATGTAACGTCGATGTATCAAAGCACTTTGTATCAAAGGTCGACTAGACAATGAAAAAGAGATAAAAACAGCAAATATTTATTTGTTACAAGTAATATTCAAAACGAATGAAATGAATTATTGAACGTTAGTAAAAATTGTCATAGGTTTAAATGGCCAGCAACGCTTTTATATTATAATAACTATTACGTAATTGATCAAAAAATAAATTTGGAACACAAATTTCAACCCATGATCCTCTAGCGAGCGTTCTAATCACTAACCCATCTCGACTCAGTATAAGCTTCTGAAGTATCGTCATAATATCAAGCTAAGGATGAAGGAAGTTACATCACTATCAAGATCTCTTGACGAGTCAGAATTAAAAAAAATAGACGATTAATTCCAAATTTAAATTATTTAAGTGAAGTTTTTACGATAAATATGTAGTATTGAGAAATGATATTGTTTTTAATATAATTTAAACCCACGCGAAGCAGAAGACAGCTAAATTAATGAACTCGTATATTTTCTATCTTATGTAAAAATAACGTTATACCTATTTTTAAATTTCTGAACTGGTGAATCATACACTCTGATATATTTTTATAATGAAATTACACACTTCGAATATAATAGTAGTTTATAATACTGGAAGTTATAAAAGTAATTTATTATATGTAAAAAAAAAATTTGATGCTTTTTTTTTTAAACGATTACTTACATTTTTGTTCTAAAAAAAACTTATGTACATCTACGATTGATTGTTAATTAGGTTTTTAAATATTTAAATCATATATTTTATATAGCATTTAATTTAACATAAGCTGGGCAAATGCCATTTCTTCTGTCAAGAAGTTTTGTAGCATTTTCCACTACGATTCATCATCATCTACTGCGGGTTAGTAGAAATATTTGGCAGAATTTCACCCGACCTATGCAAGTTTCCTACACCATCCAGGACGACATGAATAATTATTAATTAAAATAAAAATAATTTGTTTTTTACAGCACAATTAATCAACCTATAAATTGACCAAGATTTAAATGTAATTACGTCAAAAATATTAATCTGATTTAATTATAAAACAAGATTACAGCAGAGTATGTATCATATTTAGTTATTTAAATCAATTTATTTATAAAATAATGCTATTTTTTTCATTTGTTAATTTAATAATAAAAACGTTGATTAATTATTTTTCTTTTTAATACATACCATAATGCATAATTATGGTATGTATTAAATATTTATATTATCTTTGTATGTTATTTTATTTTCAGTTCTGTTTATGATTCTAAGAATCAATATTCTTAGAATCACAAACATAACAATAAGAAGAATCAATAGAATTCGGGCTTTCAAAACTTTAATATAAGAATAGAACATAGAAAAAAAAACAATATTTTTAATCAATTATTTAGCTGAAAATATTTATACATAGATCTTTGAAATACATATTTTCAAGCTATACTACGTATTTTGGCGCCCGAACGTTTGTTTGTCGCGCCAAGAGATCCGGTACAGATTTCCGAATTGGCTTAGACGCAATCGTAGCTACTAATCTCTTCAAAGGTACATAAATAAGTAGTTCTATGATCCCTCAAATAAGTAGAATCTTCAATGAGTAGAATCTTATGGGCATACTTATAAACATTAAACGGCTATTCAGTTCAGCACTGTTTCTCTCTTTCTGTCATTATTGAGTTAACATTCGAAAGAAGAAGATAACATCGTTTAAGTATTGCCACCCTAAACATAATAGGTTAAGGTACCTACCTAACATTTATAGGTTAAGTCGTTATCGTTTACCAATTCACAAAATTTGGCGAAATGGAAAAAGATATATTTCACATTCTTTACAGAAAAATCCCATAGATATTAAAAAATATATTACTGATTTTAAAATAGCGTTCAATGGTACAGACGGACTGACATCTGTCGCCCGAAAATTTTTAATAATTCATGCTTATTAACGTCGTTAAATCAGTTAATGGGTGGCCTACATAGACAAGGAAAAAATCTTTCTTTCATGATATAAATGATATTTCAATTGAATTTTTGCAAGAATTATATTTGAACTGAGTTTCTTACGGATGTTTTTTTCTATCTATCGAAATAATAATAATAATAATTGATCTGGTAAAAATTAAATATGAAAAATATTTTTCATATCACTTAAATTATAATAAAAGAATAATAAGGTTTTTAAGTTGTAAGAATTTTTAAGGTAGAAAATTTTAAGGTTGAATTTGGGTTTAAAGCAACGTATTCGACTCAAAAAGTTTACTTCTGTCACGTGTTCAATATAATTTTCTGTAATTTATATTTACTCATAATTTTAAAATCGATTATACACCATTACTACGTTACCATTTCAACATTTCCTGCAACTTTGCAGCGGCAAAGTTAAATATTTGCAATTTACAATTCCTAAAGTAAATGTAAACTAATCTTAATAGGTACACGCGACACTAGGTGTTTATATAAGAACTTTGGAATTCGACGTGAAAACGCCCATGCGAGGCGACATCCTTTGCGTCACTTCTGTTATATAATCATAACCTTTGGGCGGGCTTTAGTTATTTAAACTATAAAAAACTTATTTTTGGCTACGTCGTAACCGTGAGCGTAAAAATATCTTTCATTTTGTTCAAATAAATCTTTATTAATATTTTTTCACATAGGTACAATAAAATCTACATATCTTAGTGGTAAGTGGTCACTTTTTAGTTATTATACCAGTGGTCATTGATTAGGTTATAGGTAGGTATTTTTCCTCTATAATCAAATTGTATTATTATATATTCATTATGCAAGGCATTTAAAAGCTAAGATTGTCTCAAAGAGAGACAGTTCACCTTATTGAGCATCATATACAAACACAAACAATATACATATATATATATATATATATATATATATATATATGTATGTATATAATACATAATATATAATATATTATGTATTATATATATATATATATATAATACATAATATTTAAATTAAACAAATTGTGAATTGATTTGTATAAATTTAAATCAAAGAGCTCTAGTATTTTATTCAAAAGGCTCACTTGAAATTTAATTTAAATTTTATAGCTCAATAACACGTATTAATATATCAAATATTTATAATATATATTTTATAATATAATGTATATAGGTTTATGTTTGAAAAATGTGTACATTCAAGCATCGATACCTTTTGTAACTGAAGTGTATAGACGACGTGTAGACGTGCAAAACTTACGTGAAAACATAAAGGGGATATTTGCTGGCAATAACTATAATGAAAAAAAATATTATTAAATATTTTTTTTATGTCTATCTAATCCACTGAGTTAGTTACAGCTTGTCTGAGTGTATTTATTACAATAACCCATTTGGTAAAAAAAAAAATATGTACACACTAATTCAACATTTATGAATGCTGTATCACTATTTATTAAACAGAGAAGATTATAAGCGAAAATAATTATCTATTGAAATGATACAATTTAAAAAAATAGTATGTACATAACGCTATTTAAAATGCTATTTTTGTACGAAAAATGTTTAAATTTTACGTGAAACCCGCAAAGTGAAACTAGACGAAACCCTTGTAATGATCACATAAATAAAACGCCTTTCACACTTCGTCTTAATGGACTATTATTTATTTATGCTTAAGAAGTATAACCTTTAGTTATTTACGTTTCATCTTTAAACAGTGTCCTTGTGGCACTTCTATTTCTTATAATTATACTCTTAGAATCATATTGCAATGTCGAGACTACTTTTTTCACAGGAAATATAATCACCAGCCATCAAAGCCGGATCTTACAAAACAATAAGATAAAGGCTCATAATTCTTCCGTACATGTCTATGTCATTTAACTCTTCCTTAGCAGCTAAATAAAGATAGATTTGTGTTTTATTGGACCCAGTAGGTAGCGTTGCGATTGGATCCATGTTTTATAAATAGATATAAAATTCCTATTTCACTGCTACGAAGTTAAGACCGCAGCTAATTTTATGTAATGTATCAAGAAACCTTATTCAAATAAAAATGCAATCTCTTTAAGTAAGCTGTCTAGTTCCCGACGGGGTTAATAATTGCTACCATCTGAGAAACATCACTTTTATTTGAAGACAAAATGTTCTATTTTCTAGTTGTAGACACTTCTGTAACTCATACACTTCAGTTAATGTATTTACGATAATCGTTTTCTTACCTTGCAATCTTTGTTTGTAATTGCTTGCAATCGCTGTTTATATATCGAACGATTGTAATAAGAACAGTCCTTTAGCTTTTCGTTAAGTAAGTTTATTCTTGTCAGACATAAAAAAATATCAAGCGAAATAATAAGAATAATATAAATATATTCTTTTTTTTCGTATTTTTTTAAATTCCAAGTCCTGTAGAAAGGCATACACGAGAGCGGATGCACAGCGCATTGTACAGATTGGTCATGACCTTGTTTCGCATCCTAGGGGCTCCCGTAGCTTCTGGCGTCTGACCAAGTCTGTGCAAAACAATTTCTGCCAACCTTCGCTGCCACCGCTCAGAAATCCGGACGGATCGCTAGCTCTCAGTCCGCAAGAGCAAGCTGATCTCCTGGCTAAACTCTTTGCCGACAATTCCGTCATCGATGATTGTAGTGCGCTGCCACCTACAATACCTTCATGTGGCCTTACGATGCCTGACATTAAAATCAGGCAACGTGATGTGCGTGCGGAGCTGCAATCACTTGATGTACGGAAAGCTAGCGATCCCGATGGAATACCAGCCATAGTGCTGAAGAAGTGCGCAGCGGAGCTGTCTCCTGTGTTAACGCGCCTGTTCCAACTTTCTCTCTCTTCGGGATGTGTGCCGGAGGCTTGGAGAAGAGCTAATGTGCAAGCGGTTCCCAAAAAAAGGGGATCGGTCTGACCCGGCAAATTATCGGCCAATAGCTATCACCTCAGTACTTTGTAAGGTGATGGAACGGATTTTGAACAACCAACTGATCCATTACCTAGAAGATCACTGTTTAATTAATGATCGTCAATACGGGTTTCGACCTAAACGGTCCACAGGTGATCTTCTAGCGTACGTAACACACCTCTGGGGTGAAGCTATCGACAAGCATGGAGAATCGTTGGCTGTCAGCCTCGATATCTCCAAGGCTTTCGACAGGGTCTGGCACAGAAGTCTTCTCTCCAAGCTGCCGGCATATGGTCTGCCTGCTCAGCTATGCACCTGGATTGCCAGCTTCCTACACAAGCGTAGCCTTCGTGTTTTAGTTGATGGTTGCGCTTCACAATTCTATGTAGTGAATGCTGGGGTCCCCCAGGGATCTGTGCTATCTCCCACACTCTTTCTTTTGCATATCAATGATATGCTCTCTCTTGGGAACATACATTGCTATGCAGACGATAGTACAGTGCATGGTGGATACCACGGACGCGCACTGGCTGGGCGAGCGGAAATTGAGGAGAGGCGGAAGGATCTTGTCATTGAACTCGATAGGACGTTAGAGCTCATCGCCAAATGGGACTCTGATAATCTTGTTGAGTTTAATGCCAAGAAAACACAGGTATGCGCTCTCACAGCGAAAAAGTCAACATTTTCCCCTCTTCCCTCCCTCTGTGGTACTCCGCTGGTGATGCAAAGCAAAATCGCCATGCTGGGGATTGACGTTCGCTGCGACCTTAGTCCAAGGGATTACATCGAGGCTGTTATAAAAACAGCTTCACAGAAACTCGGAGTTCTGAACAAGGTGCGGCGCTTTTTCACGCCACAACAACTGTGCCTGCTGTACAAAACACAGGTACGGTCTTGCGTGGAATATTGCTCGCACCTTTGGGATGGCTCCGCTAAGTACCTACTTGAGGCCTTGGACCGGTTGCAGCGACGTGCCGTACGCATTATTGGCGACGTAAAGGTCACAAACACCCTTGAACCTTTACAATAGCGTCGTGAGATAGCAGCACTGAGCGCTTTCTATCGACTGTATCACGGCGAGTGCTCTGAGGAATTATTCTCTCAAATTCCTGCTTCTCCCTTCCTTCTTAAGTCCACGCGAGCTGGTTCTCGATGTCACCGCCTAACTGTGACATCAATTCCATGGCGAACAAAGAAATTTGGCAACTCCTTTCTTTGTCGCACTTCCAAGAAATGGAATTCCTTACCAGCTCACGTGTTCCCCTCCTCTTACAACCCGGGTTCCTTCAAACGAGGCGTGAAGAGGCATATTGCGGGCCGGCAAGGCGAAGGCGGCTAGTGCAGAACGTTTTTCCCGTCTGTACTGGCCGTCGTCGCGTTTGGACTCTACTACCACTTACCATCAGGTGGAGTAGAGTCATTTGCCCTCCCGGCTAATATAATAAAAAAAAAAATTCATATACACTCCTTCGACAATTACCATATTCCGTATTATCTATTTTTTTTATTTATTTTAGATGTCCCTAGAATGTCTTCCGGTCAAAGGAAGACTGTTTTTCTACGGAATAAGAACATTAGGGTATGTTGATTGTCTTAACATTAGTGTATGTTGTTTTCAAATTAAGACATGATTATTTTTTATAATGATATTCAGCTTCAATACTAAGCATGGACTGAATTACAAACAAAAGTACATAATAGATATAACTTCAGTACATAGTGACTGCCTCGTTGGTCCAGTGGCTAGATGTAAGGCCGATGTAAACCCTCCTGGGTTTAATTTCAGGTCGGGCCAATAAAAAGTTATTGAGATTTTCCATCAGAAAATTTTCAGTAGCAGCTCGGAGTCTGAAAGTTGGAAGTGTGTACACTCCCGTGCCTCGGAAACCACATAAAGCCGTTGGTTCTGCGCCTGAACTCTTTCCGGTCGTGTCAGAATAGAGAGTGCACCTGTATTTACACACACACTTATGCACTATAATATATCCTGCTGAGTTGGCTAATTTTAAGATTATTTCATTACTCCCCTTGTTAGATACGGCAATGTTTTTGGCCAAGTCGTCACCCTTAACCATCAAATATTATATGTCGGTTCTACGATTAAACATTAATGACATCATTAAATAAATATTCAAAATATTGTTAGGCGAATCGGAATCGAATACGAATCCCTTTGCGTCACAAATTTGAATGTAATTTAAAAAATTATCATTCTGAAAATAGTATATTTTTTAAGAAGACGAAAATTTAAAACGTTTTATTACCTCTTTACGATTCACGTAAATAAGACTGACATTTATATACTCTTTTATACAAGTCCAACAATTCCGCAAATGACGGTTGATAGCGAAACGGTCCCATAAACGTAAAACCACCATTGTCATTCCCGGGCGTATCAAAAAAGTGTCTGTTTACTCGTTCATTCCCTTTCCTTTAACCTCCGCTGGCTCTTCTAAAATTTTATACCGTTGCAATATCTGTTTCAGAACCTTATTTTTATGACACTAAGAACTATTTTCCTTCGACTTACCTAATTTATGTCGGATAGTCGTTTGTGAAAATAATAAAAAAGCTATTTTATTATTTTCTGAAGAAGCCAACCATTTGAAAATATAAACTAAATAAAAGATACCATTAACAACGCCGTTTTAGCTATCGATGTTTTGGTTGAATTATTTTATTTTACGAACTATTAATTTGATGTTTTCACATTATTAATGAACAATGATAAAGTTTTATTTTTATGGATAATAATTTTAATCAATTAGTCTTAAATTAGGCATTTTATCTTTAGGTATATTATTTTAATATTTTTTAAAATATACATGAAAACAAATGAATCACCACTTTTTGTTTTAACGGACGCGCATTTCTATTATTCTACACAAGTTTTACTATATTCAACGGTATTTATTACTTAAATCAGTTTTTTACCAAGATAGATTTAGGAAAAGACACGACGTGTTTGTAAGAAGAGAACACATAGACAGATCATGTATTAACTACTGCCTTTTGGTATTATTAACAAAAGTACTTATTATTTCTTTCGTTTTTGTTTTGATTTAAATTATAAACGTTTTCAAGCTTAGGAGAAGTGTTAAAATAAATTAGGTGTTTTGTGTAAGTATAATTATCTTTATATGTTGCTTATACATAAATTATCTGCATTTTTTTCGATTTTGTTTTCTGAATCTGCTTTACTTTAAGATATATTAGATAATAGAAGAATATTGACGTAAAGCAAGTATGAGTAGAAAGATTTGAAAAGTATTAAGAAATTATATAAAATAGTTGGCTTTATCCTAGCTTCCTTGTTACACTAATATTAAAATAGGTTGTGTATTAGATTTACTATTACGACAGGCGATAGACAGTATAACTTCAGACTACCCACGAGACCAGTAACGTTTAATATCTTAGATAAAGCTATTCGGATTTTGAATTTACGCTCAGCTTAACATACTGTCTATGTAAAAGATTTTTATGATTAAAAATTTACTGGTATTAGGGCTTTGTGCAAGCTCGTCTGGGTAGGTACCACCCACTCATCAGATATTCTACCGCAAAACAGCAATGCTTGATATTGTTGTGTTCCGGTTTGAAGGGTGAGTGAGCCAGTGTAATTACAGGCACAAGGGACATAAAATCTTAATTCCCAAGGTTGGTGGCGCATTGGCTATAAGCGATGGTTGACATTTCTTACAATGCCAATGTCTAAGGGCGTTTGGTGACCACTTACCATCAGGTGGCCCATATACTCGTCCACCTTCCTATTCTATAAAAAAAAAAACTTGAAAAATATATTTATATAAATATAATTTAATTATAAGAAATTAAGGGCTAGCTGCAAATAATTCACCTCCGGCCATACCGCGAAGACTTATTATATTAGAATATTAATTTCCGCTATAGAGCTTTTTTGTCAGGTATCAAATCGAGACTTTGGACTTTTTTCTCGTTTTTGACATACAATATCCCAAGGCTGTATTATTTTGAAGAAAACCTAAAGTATTGAACATTATCTCGTATTGAATATGTAAATCAGGATAATTTTAAAAAATTATGTTGACGTGTACTGTCGTTGTTTTATTGTTGTGTTGAAGTGTTTTATAATGTTATTGATAAAATATCACTGTAAAAGCTTTCGAGATTAACCAGTATCTTTGATCAATTTATGACTTGATAAACTTTGTAACAATAACTTTTGTGTTTCGATTTTTATAACAAAATAATAAACTTTTTAGGAAAATAATTACGATTAGGTAGTATTTTTTTTTTAATTTATTTGTATAATTACTTTCTATTATATTAATTTATAAATTAAATTAATTAAAAAATATATAGGCAATTGAGTATAAAAAGCAAGCATTGAAACGATTTCTTCCAAGAAAAAAAAAACAATTAGACTGATAAATAAGAAGTAGACACCTAAAATGGTACAAAATTAATATAATCCTTTAAATAATTTTTCCTTTATCACTTTCCTTCGAATTATAGTAATAAATTTGTAGTAATTATTTACCAAACATTTTCATAGACTTACCTTCCAACGCCATGAAGATAGCTGCACCCATGATACTATATAACACCAAACACAACGTCAAAAAGAAATGAGTAAACCATTTCTTAGACCACAACTTCAACTTGTTGTAAAACCAGAAGGCACTTTTTTCACCAGCACTTAACCCGCTCTTCGCTGTGTTCATTGTGAAATCCTTAAAACCTTCGAACTGTTTGAACATAAAGTCCGAAGCCTTATTTGAGTACATGTGCAAAAAAGGATTATAGGGATTTCCATGCGGATCAGATATGTGTGATCCCGGGGTCGGAGGGATCTTTCCAATATATTTCGTATTCGTCGGACCCCAGTATACTGATGAAGGGGTATTAGGAACTCGTGCCTGAATAGGCGTTGGTATTTGAAGGGTTATCCTTGGTTTTTCTAGTTTTTTTGGAGGTGGTGGAGGTGGGCGACTCGGGGGCACTTCTAAGGCATCCATTTTAATAAATAAAGCTTTAAGACTTTCTGGGGACAGTGAGATCTGGCGCCGGCGCTAAATTGTAACCGTTCAAGATTTCACAATCACAACAATATATTTTTTTAAAACACGAATATAAAATATGTTCTTCGTAGACGTCCGCGACTGCTCGAGGTGGCTGGACACTGTGATTATAAATAAAATCGGGTTTAGCAAGCTTTCCGTGTGTCATCAACTATCTGTTACGTTTCAGTATTACTTATTAACATATAATTATCAAAAAAAAAAAATATATATATATATAAGAGTAACATTTCTCGGTATCAAGACTTTTCCGCGTGTGTTCGTATTCGCTAACCAAAAGCTATATTTATTTATACGTAATGTACAGTCTCAAGGAAAATGGACAAAATATTGTAACATTAAATTCCAATTATCACAATATTTACCCTAGCTATTATAATTAATAAATAATATAATTAAATTACAGTTTTGTTTGTTTAATATATACTGGAACTTGATGTTTTTGTGAATATTTATCCATGTTGTACAAGCTCCAAGATCTTGAAATAAAATCTTCTAATATAATGTGGTATAAAAAGTTAAAATAAAAAAATAAAATACCACATTACAAATTTATCGCAAAAATACTCCGAAGATTGTTCAGTAGAATTGTACCCAAGACGCTGACATTATTGCCTCTCTGCACTGCCAGACTCAGCCTTTGGGCTAAATAAGCGCCAGCTCTTGGGTCACCAAAAGTATGGACCAGTTTCTGAGATCTATCTTCTACCTTAGATCTATATTTTTAAGATCTTTTATGAATTTCATTTTTTTACTTTCATGTGGTTGTGTAGTGAAAATACCAATAAAAAAACCTCTTCTAAGCTTAAATTAGATTTAAAGGAAAAAAAATAGCTATTATTTTTTTATTGTCTTTACATCACACGTATAAATCGAGATTGATTATTTTATGAAACACAATATAATTATATTATGTTTATGCTGCCACTACATTGATCAAATTAAACCACTTGTGCACTTGATTATACTTTGACGTATGTCTTCTTTCATATTTATTTCAAAGGCAATTGGGCCGTGAAAACATACCGGGATGACTGTGTGATCATTTGGAGACATTTCTCGTATTTTGCGTCGTCATCCCATAAAAATACCACAAATTCTGGTAATGTATCAAGTGTGGCGCTTATAATGTTATGAGTCAACTCATTTCGGATATATCGTGTGAACAGTTATGTTTATACATCTTCCGTTATAAAAGTGTAATCTATACCAATATTAAAAATACGAAAGTAAGTCTGTCTTTCTGTCTGTGTGTCTGTTACCTTTTATGAAGCAAGGTTGAAGGAACTACATAGGCCTTTTTTATATTTTATATATTTTTTTTATATCTATCTGCCTGTTATATATTCTTAAATGACCCACTGCTGGACATTAGCCGCTTATCCCACAGTGTTGTTTCACTGTTCTTCATTATAAATGTCCAGTATTTCAGATTGCAGATTTCATTACGAGATGATTTTTTACAATTCATATAGTGTTCAGGACAAATTATGATAACTCAGAACTCAGCCCTTGAACGTTGCACGTGTTCTATCTGCTGGAAAGACAGGTTTATTTATATATTACAGCAAATTGAGAATCGTCGAAATTTATATTTCTTGATTTTCTAAGAATATTATTAGTAATAGTGTGCTAATCGCTGAACTACTAATACAAAATGGCTCGGTACCATGAGCATTTTAATTTCTTATTTATGGCTTAAGGTGAATTAAAGTCACCGAATTAAGTAATTCGTCAGTGGAATAAATAATGGAGTAAGTTTTGTGCTACTAGACTAGGCTAGAATAAATTCTACCTTAATTTTAGGTGATAACTACATTTAACTTAACACCTTTAATAATACACCACAATTAGAGGTATCTACTGCGCCATTAAAAACATTGTATAAAAACGGTTCATTATACTCAAAACTATTTACTTTCAAACAATATATTTTAATTTCTGAGACGAAGCGTGAGCTTATTGCGTAAACTTACGTTTAAATTTGTAGATCTGTTGAGAGATTGTTCAAGCTTCTGTCCGCATCTGTGTGTTGTGTGTTGGAAGAAAACTATGGATCATCATCATCTTGCTAATTTTTACAGTAACTAGCAAAATGCACAGCTTCACCAGCGTGGAATTTAATTTGTGACAAAAATCCTTCTAAAACATTTTAACGCACATACTGCCTTTTTGAATTACACGTATATGTACCTACTATATTTAAATTATTAAACAGCAGTGGTAGTTCACGATAAAAAAAAATGGCTTGTCACTTGCAAATAACCACATTAATTTAAATGAGGCAGTTATTTTGAAATCACACTTAAATTTTATTTATTCGTTTAATCTCTAATATTACATCATTTCTTAAACTTAAAACTAAACGAATATAGTACAGATAACAAAGAAGTAACTTTACTTACACGTCTCTTTCAACGTATTGAACTATGAACGAAAAGTTACTTTTATGATAGGTGAAAGTATTTATATACTCTCGTAATCCAATAGGACATGACCTGCAAGAGTTCACGTGAACGAACGTGCTTTTCGTGGCAAGGGAGTGTAAATACCGCCAGCTTTGAAACTATGGACTGTTGTAGATAATTACCCAACAGAAAAACCCAATAATTTCTTACTGGCACGACCCGGACTGGACCCATGTTGCTTTACATGACCAACCAGACAGACTACCTACAAAAATTAAAATCAAATCAAGACTAATGTAATCTAGATTAAATTTTATTGATATATGTAGCAAAATAAAAGCGCTTACATTTAAACATAATCTATAAAGTATATGCGTTCAAGGTTGTTTTCCTCGAAGACTTATGTGCTTTTAAATTTGGTAGTTTAACCAATTGTTTACGTATAACCAGGTCAGATGTGAGAATAACAAATGCTTTTCACTTCCTTCTTTTATTAAATCGAGATAGCTCTAGTCGTAAGTAGAATTAAACACTGTGATTTTTATTGGAAAAATGAAAAAATAACGCTCCACCTTCAAACTAAATAAAACAACGTAAATTAGGAAAGTTTTGCCATTCTGAGGTATCATTCATCTGTGCATTACAAACAATGAACACACATTATTAAAATGAATTTTAGTCCAAAAAGTTCCGATCGGATATCCTGGAAAAAGAGATGGACGTTTTTGGATTATTCTATGTTGCAGGAGTAGAGGTAGTCTTTTACACCAGAAAATATTACAATAAAAAGGGATTTTGCCACCATTAACATTTTTGCTTGTATTGAACTCTCTGGGTCTGTAAATTTGATGTCGGTTTAACATTAAAGGTAATTCACTCACGAATGTATCACTTAAAACAGAACCACAAATAAAATGTGCTAAAAAATAACCAGTCGACTTTAGTCTGTAAAGCAAATTTTTTCTAGGATGATTATTTTCTAGGATCATTACTTATTCATTTATTCACTTAAAATTTAAATATAAATCAAATAAACTTAAAACTCATACAAAGTTTCTATTCAGTACAAAGCACACAAACGAATACTCTTTAACTTCATGGATTGTCTGTTGCAGCCCTTTTATATAAAAGCAGTGCGGTAATGACGTGGAAAATGAACAATGTGGTGAAAACTGTTCCAAAGTTTTTTAAAAAGGAAGGCATGCCGTCAGATGAAATGATATTATTGAATCATATTTCTGGAACTATCGCACCGATAAAATCATGATGCTGACACTAGACGCGTCTCTGCGCCCACTATGAACTTATATTTGTATCAAAGGACAAGTCACGTCGCTAAAAAATAGATCTATTTATAAGCGTCACAGCCTCATCGCTGTTTTTTTTAACCTCTGTGCCTCAATTCTCATTTTGACCTCGACAAGTCCCGGCAGTGTATCGGTCGTGGCACTATTTAGTACGGAGAAGTGACCTCAAACCTTTAAATAATACCACTGCTGGTTATTTATTAATACCATCATCTGTTGATCTTCCAAATTTAGCTTTTCGGACTTTTCAATTAAAAGAAATTAAGTCGTGAGTGATTTAAATATATTTCGAACAAATAAAGTTAAATATAAATAGATAAATAATAATTTAAACAAAATTAATAACATGACTCACTTGAAAATAATTTATTTACATATGAAATTGGAGCCATAACGCAGATATACAGGTTTATTTTTACAAAAAATATATAGACAGAGTCACTCAGGATGATATATGAATGGGGGACCTAACGATATCCCATGATCCAAACCTGCTAGGCATTTAAAAACAATAAGTTAAGTTGCCTATAACTAACTTCAACAATTTTATATTGTGTCGACCAGTGTAAAATTACATTACTTGGACATAGAATAACTGTTTCTAGTATTGGTCCAGAATTTATTTAAGGATATAATATGTTAAGAAAGAAAATTTTTAGGAACAATGTAATTAATTACATAACGAGTCCCCAACAATAAAAACACTAAGTGTGCAGCTTTAGATGATTAAAAATGCTAACAAACCATTATGAAACAAATAAATATTATATTGGACTAGCAAACCACGGCGGGAATCCATTTGAAAATATAAGGATAAATACAGTAGCGCCATCTGTTTCATATAGGGTACTGATTGTTTGATATTCTTTTAAGTTACTTAGGTATAGATATATATATTTTTAACACGACCGCAAAATGTCAGAGAGTGCAACATTGACTATAGTAATTAAAACATTTACAGCCTTACCAGTCAACATTCTTCAGCGGGTAATTAGTTAAACAACTATGTGTCTTCTTCTTTCGAATGTAAATCAATAATGACAGAAAGAGTGAAAACAATGTTTAACTAAACAGCCGCTAAACAATGTTTATAAGTAAGGCCGTTAAAGGATATCACAATAAGTTAGTATTTCATGAGTGAGATACGTAGTTCGTTCGAATAGCCTAGCACTGCAAATCCCTTTTATTATTTTACTGAGCCCCGTTAGTTCTTAATTGTTAGACGTGACTACAGACGAGTTAACTTAATTTAGTATTTACTTAAGTTACAGTAGAAATCGTTTACGCGTATTATTACTATAAAGTAAGGATTTAAAGTTAAATCCCATTTTTTGGCACTTAAATTCCAATGATTTTCGATATTTACAGTTGAAGTTTTGGATTTTATTCCTGAACATTCGTGACGATTGTCAGATTTAGCCATAATTAGAAACTCAGAATATAGTATAATTCATAAGTAGATACGCAACCTTAGGTGCAATCTCTTGAACTCAGCCTCATAGTTAGATGGGACAATAATAAAAGGAAGAGCGGAATGCTAATAAGAATTTATCGATTAAAAAACCAAAAGATTTTTAACCCGACACGGGATTTGATCTTGGTATCTACCTTGTCGAAGTCGAGATGGCCCAGTGGTAAGAACGCGTGAATCTTAACCGATGAACGTGGGTTCAAACCCGGGCAAGCACCTCTGAATTTACATGTGCTTAATTTCTGTTTATAATTCATCTCGTGCTTTTCGGTGAAGGAAAACATCGTGAGGAAACCTGCACATGTGTATTCTACCAACCCGCACTGGAGCAGCGTGGTGGAATAAGCTCCAAACCTTCTCCTCAAAAAAGGGAGAGGAGGCCTTAGCCCAGCAGTGGGACATTTACAGGCTGTTACTGTTACTGTACTGTAATCTACATTGTAATATTTTTATTAGTTTTTCTTAATAACAAGCTCTTCTATTTTACGCATATAATCATTCGAATAATAGCGTTGCTTAATAATCTTGCGTTTATGTTTTGGTTTATTCTTTAATATTCTAAACTATCATTGCACATTTATGAATACAAACACTTGGAATAATAATAATGCTCTATTGGCTTAAAAATAGAATCGACGAAAATTAAACTTTATATTTTATTTTTAACATCCGTGCTTCAAAAGTGAATATATATTGCATATATTACATTGAAATTCAGAATCAATATTTAGTCTCAATATAGTCCGGACAGTGACAATGTTAAGCTTAATAATGAAAATAATCGATTATACGGGTAGATTTCCATCGAAAGCCAGCACCATATTAGCAAAAAAATAAAACTAAAAACATAATTAAATAATGATTCTTTATGGTTTGTTTACAATGTTTATTTAATGTTTAGTTTGTTTCCGTCTTCATTAATACAAACTATAAGAAGACTATTTAAATTATGTCAGCGTAAACTAACGTTTACAGAAACATCAGAGGGGACAAATTTTATGACGGCCATCTGTAATTTATCGATCTAAATGCAGATTAACATCTTTACGATGCAATAATACGTCTACTCCGTTTTCTTACAGCCAAAGGTGATAATTTAGATACACGCAATATCTGCACTAAACGAATAAGACAGGACTAAATGCTATCTCTTTTGCGTATGCGAGATTAAAAGAGGATAGCCAATAATTTAGACTTGTTAATATTGGTGGTTTAAGAAACAACAATATTCCGGATATTACAGATTATTACAGAAACGGCAATAGTCCCTATAATATATATTGAGTCTACTCGTACCAAATATAATGTATATGGACAGGAAAATGGGGCACTTGATAGTAAGAGGTCACCCCCGCCCATAGACATTGGCGATATTAGTAATATTAACCGTTCCTTACATCACCAATTGAACCGCCCTTTACTCGAGGTCTAATAAGTTATGACCCCTGTTTTTGTTATTTTACTGGTTCACTCTTCAAACCGTTACACAAAAATATAAGTAGCGCTGTTTAGCGGGAGAATATATGCGTAGTTTAATCCACTGTGGTCCAGTGTGGAAAAACTACTGAGTTTCTTGTCGATTCTTCATGTAACATGACGAGTCAAAAGTGCTCATAAATGCCTATCTATATGAAATATATTCATTTTCGTTATATCATAGGAACGATCCCATAGCGAATAATTAGATCCATTCGGCCTTAAGTTTAGACGATTGCATTAAAAATATGACGGTGATGTATACGATAAATAACTTTACATTAATAACTATCTGTTACCTATAAATTTCTAGAAAACAAACATAGACGCATTATAAAAAAATAATATGTTAATTATAAAAATTATATGTACAGCATTTTACCTATTGAACTGTCCAAAACTACTGTCACTTATTTGTATTTCCGCGCCCACAAAATGCTTACGCTTGAACAGGCGTAAATTGTTTAAAACTAAAGCTTCAAAATCGAACCTAGGACATAGTTCACTTATACATAGAATTATAAAGACCTATAATTTCGTAGTTTACCAACAATATACTTAAATTTAGAAGGTCCATAATGTCATTAATAAGTAATACTTAAGTATTCATATTAGTTATCAATATTATTTTTATTTTAGTTTATTAATTTTTTATTCATTGTTTTTTTTTGTTTTGTAACTTGAAATTGTATAATTTGTAACTTTTCTTTTATTTGTTTTTTTTTTGTGCTATAACGTATATGTTGCTTTATTGTTTATACAGTTATCACCTGTAATTGAGGTACCACTTCTTTTATTTTTTATTTTATGAACTGTGTGCTATCATGTAACTGTGTACTTTGTTGGTGATCTTATAAAAAAAATAAAAAAATAAAAAAGCCTATTCCAACCACAAGAGGAGTAAGCCCAAATAAACAACTCTGACACTGATAACAATTGACGCGATATCATTGGTCGAGATCTTGATTAATTTATAATATTCACTAAGGACTTGCGAAAAAAATTCGTTTTCAATGTCCGTGACGTTGTAATCGGAACATCGAAAATTAAATTAATGTGGTTATAACTAGTTAAGTGGAATAGTATTTTGTATTATAAATAATGGTAAATTAATCAAGAACTGTTTATAGTGCGTAAAACAGCAGAACAATTATAAAATCGCATGCAATTTGTTAATCTACGGTTTGTTTACCTTTACTCCTACTCCGATTGGAATAGAGTATAAGTATATTATGAAGAAAGTTAAATAGCGCGTTCTAATCCTTATTTCTTGTTATACAATATTTTCTAAATTAGAAAAATATAAAAAAAATATGCACCTACAGAAATTATTAGGAACAAGTTAAGTATCATTGTAATGAAAAACAACTTATAAGGTTTTAATTTGTAAATATTTTTATTACATCATTTTCTTTTGTTATAATCCAAATCAAAGGTTGGTAAGTTCGTAGTTGGTACACTGAGTCACTGACTGACATAATGACATTGACGTTTTCCTTTTACCTTAGTGTATCTTTGCATTTTATAGTGTACTCGATAACTGTTTATCTATCTATGTTATTGTAAATTGGGATAAACAATAGAAAAACATCTTATAAAGTATGAAACGTGCATACGTCTATAAAAATAAATCCGAAGAAGATGGAAAACTTATGGCCGTGGAAGACACGATTAAAGACTTCAAAAAAGAAATATCTTCGCAGTTCCATATATCGGAGCAAAATCTCAAGTTATACACCGCAAATGGTTGTGAAATAAATGACGTGAGGGTTATAAGAGACAATGAGAAAGTTTATTTATCTTCAGAGTGTGATAAAACGTTAACAGACTGTGATAAAATTAATGATTCTATGGAGAAAATGTCAGCTTCAGATGATAAAGACAGAGAAGTTTCAGATTGGATTAAATTAAATGTTGGAGGAAAACATTTCGTAACTTCGCGTTCCACACTTCTAGCAAAAGAACCGCTGTCAATGCTGGCTCGAATGTTTGCTGACAATCAAAACATGTACTTAATGAATCCTAGTGCCACTGACGAGACAGGAGCATACCTAATTGATAGAAGTCCAGAGTATTTCGAACCTATATTAAATTATTTAAGACATGGAGAAGTTATATTAAATAAAAACATCAATCCTAAAGGTGTATTAGAGGAAGCTGTATTTTATGGTAAAAAATATATTTATTTTGATATTTTACTTATAATTATTTGAGTGCTTATCATATCTTATTATTCAATAAACTTAGATACTCTTTTTAGTAGAAAAATATAATATATTTATTTAATTAAGCTTATAATAAATACTTATGAACTAGAAGTCATCAAAGTTAGTTATGTGTGTGAGTTTATCCATCAGAGGACTATCCACCTTGCTTGCTATTTTGTGTAGGATACTGCCGCTGCTAATATTTAATGTGTGGCGAAAAGTGACGCTGTCGTTTGTACCAAATAAACACAAATATAACAAATGCGTAAAAACAATAGAAACAAACAAACAACATAAAAAAAATTTCATACCTCATAACTGTTAGTGGCAGTAATTAAATCATAACTATTGAGCAAAATAAGTAAATATATTTTTTTTATAATTATAATGTTGTAACAAAAATAATTTCAGGTCTAGACTCTATGATACCACAATTGAACCACTTGATTGAAGAGTCAATAAGTCAATCTGGCAACAACCAGTCTCTTACAAGAATGGATGTAATCCGGCTTGTAATTATGACACCGACAACATCGGAGCTGAGGTTTCAAGGGGTTAATTTAGCTGGTGCTGATCTAAACAGATTAGATTTGAGATATATAAATTTTAAGGTATTTAATAACTTTAAATTATAATGTATTTTATTAATGATAATGATATTTTTAAATTTTGTGAGCATTTTAAATTGATGATGTTAAAACAAAAGAATCTAAATAAAATATATTTCTTTTAAAACTTCTTCCTGTTTATAAATTCATCTATCACTATTAGTTAATATTTAAAACTCGAGTCTTTTTAAACACATATAATTATTGCTTATTATAAGATGTCTAAAAAAAAATTTCCTTTCCAAGTTATATTTTTAACTGTCAACATAATATTGCAAAATTCTGCTATTTACAATTATTTAACTAATTTAATGGTAATAGGATGATTATTTTAATGTGTGCAAGGTGTATTTTTGGTGTTGGTTTAAAAACAACACCAATCCTTAACCATGTCAAGTGAAATCAACTAAACTTGTGTATAATAAAATCTATTTTTACTTATTTTGTTTCAGTATGCTTGCCTCTCAAGATGTAATTTAAGTGGGGCTAACCTCTCACACTGTTGTTTGGAAAGAGCAGATTTATCGCATGCAAATCTCGAGGGGGCTCAGTTGCTAGGTGTAAAGGCATTGTGTGCCAATATGGAAGGTAAAGTTTTGTTTTGTAATCATGTTACATGTCTTAAGTAATAAAATATTTTAAATGAGATGAATTTTAATAATATTTATACATATCATATAAAAAACTATGTTCACGTTAAGCCAAGATGACCTAGTGATTGGAACATGTGAATCTTAACCAATGATTGTGGGTACAAACCCTGGCAAGTACCACTGAATGTTCATTTTAAATTTTATTAAATACTTTTATTGACCACCATACATTGTGTAGTAGGACAAAAGGCAGACTTAATGCCTAAAGGCATTCTCTACCAGTCACCCTTTAGGCCAAGCAGAAATTCGTGAAGGCGGTAATTAATAATAAAAAATATACAGTAACAGTACAGTAACAGCCTGTTAATGTCCCACTGCTGGGCTAAGGCCTCCTCTCCCTTTTGAGGAGAAGGTTTGGAGCTTATTCCACCACGCTGCTCCAATGCGGGTTGGTAGAATACACATGTGGCAGAATTTCAATGAAATTAGACACATGCAGGTTTCCTCATGATGTTTTCCTTTACCGTTAAGCACGAGATGAATTATAAACACAAATTAAGCACATGAAAATTCAGTGGTGCTTGCCCGGGTTTGAACCCACGATCATCGGTTAAGATTCACGCGTTCTTACCACTAGGCCATCTCGGCTTAACGTGCTTAAAAAATATACATGTGCTTAATTTGTGTTTATAATTCATTTGATTGGGACATTCACAGGTTGCTACTTACTTAATTTATTTATATGTTTATGTTGATTGCAATAGTACAGTTAAGCAGATTTTTATAATTAATTTAAATACCTATAGCAGTTTTTAATGTAAAATATTAATAAGTGGTTATATTTTCAGGTGCTATTTTAAAAGGTTGTAACATGGAAGATCCAGTAGGATCAAGAGCAGTGATGGAAGGAGTTAATTTAAAAGGTTTCCATTTTTATTTTCATGTAACAATTAAATTATAATATTTAAAAATCAAAATGTGACACATTTTCCTTTGCATAGGTGCGAATTTAGATGGAAGCAATATGGCAGGTGTTAATTTGCGTGTGGCAACATTAAAAAACGCCAATCTTCAAAACTGTGATCTCAGAGCTGCTGTATTAGCTGGTGCAGACTTAGAGGTAATTTATCATAAATAATGCTTGATTACTAGTTAATGATTGATTACAAATGGTAATCATATTATTACACATATAATTAGTAGGAACCTGTTAGCACAGCTGTAGATACTTGTTCTGAAATTATATTTACTGCAGTTCTTGACAGGGAAAGGTCCTTAAGTGGGTTACATATGCAGGTTTTTATCCGATACATGCTGTTTTCCTCAAGATGTTTTTTTACCTCCGAGGATGAGTTGAAATAAACAAAAATGAAGTGAGAGACATACAGTCATTGATTAACATTCACATGCTTAAACTATTGGGCCATCCTGCAAGCTCTATTAATTTCATTATTAAACTTTAATAATAATAAATTCAAAGAAAATTAGTAAAATGTTTAAAAACGATGTTCTTTTTCAGTGTTGTGACCTTTCGGGTAGTGATCTACATGAAGCAAATTTACGAGGAGCAAATTTGAAAGACGCGGCATTTGAACTTATGTTGACTCCTTTACATATGTCTCAAACTATTCGATAAATTATTTACTATGTTATACTTTATATAGAAATGAATGAAATTTACTTGTTTTGTTATCTACTTAAGTTATAAAGTATTATTCATTAAATGCATTAATTTTTATTTATCGTTTTTTCTTTATATGTATATAAAAGCCATGATTATTAGTTGCTATAAATTAGCAGGAGATACCTCTACACCCGCAAACGTAAATATGATATAGTACATAGAATTCAAAATTCCTTTTTTATTATTTTTTAAATCTACAATGCATGTGAGAAGTTATAAATACTTTTTGCAGTTCACTTATCTAGCTCGCCCTCTTATTCGCACATTAATTCCTCCTCGAGATTTTTCTCACTACTTTTTCTCACTTGCTCAATTTAAGTAGGAGCCGCCGCCAATTCCGTTTCGTTTACATAATCCGGAGTATAACCAGCATCGTTAAATCTGTACTATACAGTACTGTACATTCCAGCAAAAATTATTAATATTAGAGAATAGATAGAAAAAAAATACTGTTTTATATTCTTTTATTAAAGTAAATAATTAATATTCCCCATTTCCATTGACTCAATACTTTACTTTGTCAAAATTACTAAAAAGTTAAATTCGTTTTTAAAAAATGTTATAATAATTATTATAATAAATAGTATATATTGTATCTTTTATTAGATAAAATTATTTTTATAAATCTTTGCATTCTGACTGGTACAACGAGCGTAAAAAGAAACGGTGTCAACGTACTATTATTATAATGTTTGCATCATTGCGTTATGCGTTACGAAGTTGGTTGCATTTGTTTTTTATTCGCGTTCTATTTTTGTGTGTGACGGTCCTGTCGAGTTGAAAGGATATTATTTTGCAAAAAAATTGATGATATTCGTGTAGATCGAGTCATTTGCAAATTTCCTCCCGATTGCGAAACTAAGTAAAATGCAGAACGGAGAAGAAACACCGGTGGCAGCAGAAACAGGTGAGTTTATTATTTGTTGTCGTAAATAATACAACAAGAGTAAGGAATAGTTTTTTTTTCCATTATGTACTTGAAAAAATATTGGTAAATTGCTTTAATATATATATCTATAAAGATATTTAGATTTCTATTTCACGCATGAATTTGTTATTACCCACATTTTTGTTGTTAAAATCGCGTGCAATATGCAGTTCAAAATTGTTGTAGTTTGATAATTATAATTACGCGGTATAATTGTAATTTCACTTGCGTTTGTTTCTTGCTTTGATTTACCACTATTTGGGTGGTTTCTTCGCTTGTAATTATTGGTACTGTTTGCAGCTTAATTGGAGTGTGAAATATGACTCACATTCCTGTGCTGCCCACCTATTGTAAAAATGTTTCTGATTTATTAACCTGTTAATTTATGTTCGAGTAACTTGTATTTCTTTCACTTAATTATATAGATAAAAAATATGATCTATAAGACTAATTAAACAAATATTTGAAACTACCTTCCATAGATTTTATTTTTAAATTGGATTAATATTAGATAAATAATAATACAATAATTCGTATAATATTATAAGATATTGATTTTAGTTGCAGATTGAAGGTTAGTTAAAATCAAAATATTTGCATTTAAATTTTTTTTTTATACTTATATTACACTTTTTTATATTATATATATTTTATCATATCATATAGTTTTAATCAATCCCATATAATATATTAATAAAGTATAAAAAAGACTAAAAATGTTTGTATGAAAAAGTAATTTGGATGAAGGTAGTTGAAAAAAATTTAATAATATTTTCTATCTTATTGAATATTTACAACAAAGAAAAGCATTAAAAAAATATAAAAAACTGTTATATTATCTAAAAATATGTATTATATTAAGATCATTAGATTAGCTATCAAATTTTATTCACAGTGGTAAATCTCAAAGTATAACCATACTGTGTAGGAGCAACTATATTGCAAAAAACATATTGTTTGTAGTTTTAATCTCATTACTCTAATAATAATTAATGATGGTAAGCCTAGATGGAATGGATGGAATAAATAATAATTAAATATGGTGAGCCAAGACTCAGGCACAATAGAGTATTCCACAGAGAGTTCTAAATTTCATATGCAGCCGATATGACCCAGGAGCCTCACAGTTTCATAAGCTAGCCACAACACAAACAAGACAGTTTCATTATACAACACAGTGCTCAATTATTTGGGAATATATCAGATAAATATCCCACTGTTGGACTATTCTTGAGAAGATTGAGAGATTAAACCACCACACTGCTCCGATGCAGGTAGAATATCATATGCCGATTGCAGATATTGCCACATGTGTATTCCACCAACCCGCATTGGAGCAGCGTGGTGGAATAAGCTCCATACCTTCTCCTCAAAAAGGGTGAGAAGGCCTTAGCTCAGCAGTGGGACATTCACAGGCTGTTACTATATACTATATTAATCTGGAAAGATAATAAATCAATTAACAAATTTAATAAATAAATAAAGATATTAAGATTTTTGATAAACAAATTTATCATTATCTTTTTATATTTATGAACATAATTCAAAGAAAAAATCTCACTGATTAATGATAATTATCTTTTAATTTTCTTTTTAAATTACAATTAAGTTATTACTAAAGTGTCATGTATTTTAAATAAATTTACATTTTTATTTTGAAATATACACATTGGGAAATAGCTAATTAGGAATTAAACTTCACTTTGTAAAATATGTATGCGTGTATGCATATATCTTCATACATATTCAATATTTGTTATTGTAATAACAGAATATGATTGCATTTAATGAACAGGTTCAAATGTTATATGTTCTTTAAAATATTTTTTTGGCTTTGACTGTTGATATTTAATTGATATTAATTTTTTTGTACTAACATTTAATCTTGATAAAATTGTCAAAATATGATATTTCATTACACAATGATAATATTCATAGATAGTAAAAATAGGACAAGTTTTAAACATAAAAATGCATATTTTTCTTTTTTCGAAAAATTTTAATCTTATTGAAATTCTGCTACACATATTACCAGTGGATATCCCTACCCGCGTTGGAGCAGCATGGTGGGATGAGCTCCAACCATCTCAAGAAAGCTATAACCCAGTAGTGGTACAGGCAATTTCTTTAGTTTTAGTTGAGGAAGACATGACAAGTTTTGGGAAGCATTGGTAATTCTTGGATGGTATTTTTTTTTTAATATTAAGGTCAGGTGACTTTCATATTGTTGTGATTTAAAAAGTATTAGTCAAATTGACTTAAAAAAACTTCTAGACAATTCTAGATAGTGCAAGTCACTGGCTGGTATAAAATAGAATTATTGAAGTAAAACAAGTATAGTAAAAAGATCATTAAAGCATACTTAAAAAAAAACAATTAAATAAAAAAAATGATAAAATTTATTATTTAAAAGAAAACAATATTTCCTTCTACCCTCAAATAAGTTTGATTATTAATAGTTATGATTATGAACAAATGTTACGAATTACGTACACAGAATGTAAATAGTGAGAATACAAGTTTTATACAATACAATTATGTATTCAAGTGTTGAATTACACTTTGATATGTACAACCTTGGGCTTGCGCGAAGTTGAAACAATCCACGCAGTACACACGGTATTCTTAACATATATAAAATGTATTTGATAATGTTCCTGTAAAATAACAGCCTGTAAATGCCCCACTGCTGGGCTACGAATTCATTTATTTAGAGCAAGTTTGGAGCTTACGCTGCACACCAATGCGAGTTAGGTGATACACATGTGACAGATTTCTATTTCAAACATAGGCCGGTTACCTCACGACGTTTTCCTTCACCTCCGAGCACGAGATGAATTACACAAATTAAGCACATAAAAGTTCAGTGGTTTATTGCCTGATCTCGAATACGCAATCTGTTAAAAGTCACGTTGTTTTAATCACTAGCCTATCTCCGCTCTTATGATTTTTCAGATGATTTCCAAAATATGATAGATTTTTAAAGTAATTATACTAATATAGTTTTTTCTGAATAGTCAATTAATTTCACAATTATTTTAAAATTGTATTATTCAATCACAATATTATCTCAAAGGGATGTAGCACATTGTGGACAATGTACCACTTTATGCAGCATCCATTTAACTTTGTTTTTAGTTTTTGCTGTTAAAATGCTTCATAAAAAAAATTAATTTAATATCTTACAATTTATCTTCCAAAATGTTATTCTTGATGCTTTTTTTATTCAATACACAGATTTGCCAATTACGAATATGTGGCATATTATTTTTTATTTATACGAGTACTTGTTAGTATTGGTTGTCCAAGCTCAATGGCTGCACTGCTCGAATTCCGGAGTTCAAATCCTGGTTCGGGACAATAAGGTACTTTGTTTTTCCAGTAAAGGAATTCTTAATAGCAGCAGTTTAGACGCTGCCTGGCAGGCCATGCATTGTAAATAACTAAAACGGTAGTTCCGCTCTTGAAATCTTTCCGATTGTTTCAAGCGGTCGTACATCGACTTTAAGAACTCGTGTTTGCGTACACACTTGGTCACTATAATATCTTCTACGCATTTGGCTAATTTCATTGAGAATGGCCACCGTGCCCGATATCGGTTTGGAGGACATCATCATTATTATCTGTCCATTATATTCCTATTTACAGCGCCGACGCTGCCAGAGGAAATCACAAAGCAGTCGTTCCGGCTCAAGATATGGCGTCACTTGGAGACCAACGGCCTGGCAATGTTCCCCCGGCCAGTATACAACCGTATACCCAATTTCAAAGGCGCCGCCGAGGCAGCCGCGAAGCTGGCCGAGTTGGACGTCTTCAAGAATGCCAACATTATCAAGGTCAACCCTGATAAACCCCAAGAACCTGTCAGGTTAGTATTAAAATTTAAGTTTAGCATTTCATCTAAAACTTATTGTACTTTGCTTGTTGAAAATCTTCACTGGTTTTTGGAAGCTATATATTTTGTGTGTGTGCATTTTTGGTTGTATGCATGGATGTATGTTTTTCATTTTCATAGTGAATACAGAAATAGTATACGAAAATTGACGATAAGGCCGTTAAATGGGTAGTTGATTGTGTATGCACACCAAAACATCATACGGACTAATTTATTGTTCTTTGCTTAAGAATTTTAATAGCCGTTTCCGTATAAACCGAATAATAAGGAAACTATAGAAAAAATAATATATCTCTCCTTCCGTCAGATATACATGTTTCATGATAGAATCTATATTAAGTGGACTTATGAAAGTATATAAAATGCGATTTTAAATGTTAGTTAATGATATGGTTTTTACGACTCGTAATCGTATTGTTCAATATAGTCGCATTATACTTCGTAATTCGACAATAGTCATTTTTAAATATATATATTAAGAGAACTATGTAAGTACTAAGCTAAACATAATACATATAAATTAGTTATTCGAAATTTTTAAATTGTTTTGTTTATTTGTATAGTATATATAGAAAAATATGTAAAATTACGACCACTACACCTTGCAGGATGTGGCTGCGTTTAATTGAAATCATATGTGTTCCATTCTCTAAATATTACGTTAATGTAAAGATTACATGTAATTTTTTTGGTAGGCCAAAAATATATAAATAAATATAAATTAGCATGCTAATTTCCCAGTGTTTATATAACTCTTTGGCTCGTCAATAACTAACGAATACCAAACAACAAAAAAGAAAATAGGTTTACTAATGAGCAAGAAAGAGGAACTAAATTATTTTGTCTTTGCCTATCTATAGCTATTATAATTATTAAACTCATCCTATTGATTTACAATACATTACATGTATCTATCCTCTTGCTAATATTATTATACAAAAACTATTAAAATGACATATTAGAAACTACCTAGACGCTAGATATCGTTCACTCACAAGTTGATCCACTGTAAACGTCAATACTTTTTATTGCTGTATTCCAGTTTTAAATGGTTGAAGCTAAAGGGTTAGCCTATGTTATTAGATGTTCAATAAACTAAACATCTTATATGATGACATCTCAGTCGATTAACGGATTGTTAAATATATTTATTTTCTTATTTCTTGCAACTCCATATGTTTTTGGGCAGAATGTGCTGACTCCATTAGCTGCTCATTTGCTCCTCAGCCGTCTAGCTATATTTAAACAAAGGACACAGTAATATTGACTGTTTAAATAATTAATATAATATTATAAATGTGATTTTTTAACATTTCCGATAAAATAGCCTCCAATAAAAGAAAATGACTCCGAGTATGTGTTAGGTTTAATAATAGTTTTGTGAGAATTTATGTTAATTTGGTTAGTCAGCTGTGTTTCTTATGTATGTCACAATAAAAAGTACGACGACCCTGGATTTAGACATTATTTCTGTCACGATAGTGTGTATCGTTTAACGTCGATCTATATACTACAATCAAAATAGCTTAATTAAAAATAAACACTTTCGAAAATTAAAACACAAAAAGTTTGATTTGGTTATGATTATCCAATGTAGTTAAGCGCAGTGCTTGAGATTGAATAAGAAGTATTTGATAGAATTTTGTGAATGATTTTGGTGTTGATTAGTTTTAGCAACATGTGGTATTTATTAATAGACATATGGCTCTCACGACACCTAAAAATTGAAATGAAATGCATATGAATGCAACCAAAAAGGGTATCGAAATTAGAATTAAAATCCGGTTATTATGTCGACAGCATAAACTCTTTGCGACCTTATATAGAAATGCAAAAAAAAAAATCTTAAATAGATATGAGATAAAGGAAAGTTTGAAACTTATTCCAACACGAGTTGTTGGTACATATCTGATTTGAACCCGTATCATTGGTTGAGATTGGCATGTTCGATCTCTATTTCTGTCCGTGTCTATCTGTTTGTGTACCAACTTGTTATGACGCGAATGTTTGCGAGACAGTGAACCAAGAAATCTATTTTTATATTTTTAATATTATAATCACATTTGTTAAAAATATTTGTGGTAGGGCTTTGTGCTAACTCGTCTGGGTAGATAGCTACTCGCGTATTCTATCGATAAACAGCAATGCTTAGTATTGTTGTGTTTCGGTTGAAAGGGTGAGTAAGCCACTGTAAGTACAAATACAAGGGGCGTAAGTAATTATTGAACGTATTGGTGATGTAAGGAATGAGTAATATACCTTATAGCGTCAATGGGCGGTGACCTATACCATGAGGCAGTCGATTCGTTCTCCGCTTACCTATAATATGGTAGATACATAAAATTTAAAATTATATATTAAAAGCTTCAGAAAAAGAATAGAAATATGCCGCCAATCAAATGATGTCGTTCTTGGTCCGTGCTACCGGAGTTTAAAGTGACATTAAATAGCTTTACCATCTAATCGGCGAAATATTTAGTAAAAATACTAAAGTAAAAACTAAAAAAAAATTGTAAGTCATTTTCTGAACGTTAAAATGACTTGATTTCTTTAATCAATAACACGAATGAATAAAATTATTCAACACAGTTATATTCAGTCAATGTAACGCTTCGCGATAGTTTTAATGATGGTTACGCAAAACTCGACGATATCTTGGGTAATTTATTTTATATCCTGCTTTTTAGAACCGTCTAGCTTATATAACGCTTATATATTTTTTTACATGCTATATGATTATTATACGATGAGTACCAAACGTATAAATAAAATAGACATATGGTTGAAGAAATCATGAACTGAAAGACCGAGTTTCTGATTTTCTTTAATGGCCTTGAATATGGACGTTAATATAGTTGATATTTGGATAGGAGTTAGAATTTAATAGACTTGGTTACATTTAGTACATACGTACATATGTATGTATGAATGACGAACTATTCATTGTATTGAAAGAACAAAATTAGGTTTTTGTGTTTTCGATGAATTTAATTTGTGTTTTAATGAACCTGAATATTACTTGGTCAGGGGATAGAATTTCGTTAGCTTAGTTACATTTTGCGCATGTGATTGAGCTGAAAGCTGAAAGCTGAAATTAATAGGACAAAATTAGTTTTTTGGGATTTCTGATTAATGACCTATTTGGTTTTTATTGTATGTGATGGTTGCCATTTGGTAAGTTTCATAGCTTGGCTTGGTTAAATCTGGTTGGAAAGATCCGAACAGAACTTTGTACGTGTTTTACGTAATTTTTACAACTTTAGATCATTGAACTTTTACTTCCTATTTTTATATAGAATTAAATCCACATTGCAGCATATTTTTTTAAAGAGTTTATCGCAATATGTACTATAAATAAACATAAAGTAAATAACAGATTTTGTTTAAGGTGCATGCATTATGACCTAGTAATCAAATAGATAACCCGAAGACCTCGTGTTCACATTATTGAATATAACACCAAACATTAGATAACATACGTTTGTTTTGACACAATGCTTTCGACCTCGAGGCTAGAGGAAGACAATGTGAGGACAAATACTCTTAATGTCATAGAGGCACTGAAATCCAATATGGGTTTGTAGGATAAATATACAGCTGTCAATTATTATTATATATATATATATATATATATTTCTGGGATGGCAAATGACTACTCCACGTAATGGTAAGTGGTAGTAGAGTCCAAACGTGACGACGACCAGTACAGTCGGGAAGAATTTTCTACACTAGCCGCCCCCGCCTTGGCGGCCCGCAAGATGCCTCTTCACGCGTCGTTTGAAGGAACCCGGGAATACGCTGACCTGTATGTATGTGTTTGTCCTTGTAACTTTCATTATTAAGTAACTTTTCACTAAATCCAATTTAGTGGATATCATTATTTTTATGCATTAGTCACTCATAAATATTTGTCTTGGTATGTGGGTGTCTGTGCTTGACTCTCTGACATTGAATTTCCAATGGACCCCGTTACAGTGTTAAATGCTTATTTTAAATTTAAATTAATATTTTATAATTTAGAGCAACACACGTAAGATATAAAACATTTGTTAATTTAACTCTGAGGAGTGAATTTCTTGTGTGCGTGTGCTCCTCGACATCTTCATTGATTGTAACAAAAAAAATATTCCTCTTATAGTAGCGTTTATAAATTTGTTTATATTAAATATATTAGGTATACTTTTGGGGTACCATATAGAGTAAAATAACAAACCCCATCCTTAAGGATGGTAAACTAGGAAATAATCTCTCGTTTCTCTAAACGGCAACCGTTTCATTTGACCAAAGCATTTAAGCATTTAAATAAAAAAACTAACACTTATTATTAAAATTATTATTATTTATATACACATTTTCTATTCTTACACCGATATAAACGTCAATGGTATAAGTTTATTCAATCGGTTGGAATTATTATTAATTTAATAGTTTATTGTTGAAAGGAAAACCTCTCTTCACGTCACTAAACACAATATTGCTCAGACAGTTTACAAAATGTCGCCTAAAAAGTAAAATGGCAAGGTCTTATAATAGCTATGATCAAAGCGACTTTCTCGCTTGGCCTTTTAACTTTATTTAGCGTTCACTAACACCCACCCCTGAATGCAATCATACTATAAACTGGAAAAAAAAATGTTTTTTTTTTTCGAATGTACGTCAAATTGGAAACATTTCTTTGTTTTTTGTACGTACAATACTATTAACATTTGATATGTATTTATGATGTTGTTTTTTTTCTACTTTACACTATTTACGTATTCATTGGCGTTGAGTTAACTGACATAGACCTTAGTCAGACGTGGTATTATCATATTGGATGAGATCATATACATTTTAATACTTTTTATAGTTTTGACATATTATATAAGTATGCGTCATGTTAAAAGACGATTTCAAGTAATTGATAATTCTATGTTTTTGAGTTAATTACTTATTCGTTTACACGGGCCATTTGACTATTACATTTATAGCTCTTAATGTTCTAAATCGTGAGAGCTGAAGGTATTATTATATATATTTGTATATATATTTATAGTGACATAAAATGTTTGTTGATGTAACAAATTCATAAAGTTTAAATATGTGAGAGTACCTACATCCAATTTTCTTCATTTAGTAATAAATAACCGAAATATAAGTCAACGTAGACGGAGACAATATTGTAACATTTTGTAGGTACATGAATACTATGAATGAATGTTTTGTGAGTGTACAGAAAATTGATAGTAGTATGTATAATAATAGTATGTGATAAGTTTTAGGCAGAAGCGTTATTTTAAGGGTAGGACTATAATCTGTATCAGAAACACTCCGCTCTTCCATTAAAGCAATTTGATTAGAAATAAAGGTAAATCGCAAGTAATTATCTCCGTAGATCTAGTAACTATAATAGCCTGGGACATTATTCACACACGGCCATCTGATCCCAAATTAAGCAGAGCTTTTACTACGGAAACCAGACAACTGATATGCTACATATACTACTTTTCTTTTGTAAATACAAACTTATACAGATAATTACACCCAGACTTAGGACAAACAGACATGTTCATGCACACAGATGTCTGTCCTGGGTGGGAATCGAACCCACAACTTTCGGTGTGAAAAGCAAGTATCTACAAATTCCAATGTCCTGGATACTAAAACAATACAAAATACACACATTTAAAATTATTTTGACACTTTCATGTCATGGTTGCATTTGTTCTTTCATCAAGTGAAGGAATTTATGAATAATTATATATATTATATATTTTTTTGTATAAGTATAATTAAATATATAAATATAGTTTCTTATCTTCATTCCGAAGTCCTTGTTTATTTGATATTAGTTGTTCAAATACACGAAGAACGATACATCAGTCATTGTTGAATTAATATACATAATTATGTATAAATATGTATTAAAATTAAGATAAACTAAATGGTAATTTAGTTTTAATCGATGATCTTTATAAGTAAAGGTGTCCCACTGCTGGCTTTAAGCATCCTTAACGGTACACGAGTCCAATAACAAAGTCAATTCACTAAGCCAATCCAATCGAATATTAGCTTCGTCTAAACAGAGACAATCCTCTCCATGGTATTGTCCTCAAGCCATTGATGAAGTCAATCCATTACTAGCACAAAAAAGAGAAAGCTTCGTCTATGACTACGTGTAAATTACATGTTACAAGTATACTTTATCCAAGTAGGCTCTCACAAGGACTTGTAAATCGTCATTATACAATTTTAATTCGAATATAAAGCTACCGCCTGTTTAGAATGTAAATTCAACATATAAGAACCGGCAAGGAACTCAGTAGTTCACTTTTTAACAACCATAAAGTTATATGTAATAGTCATATGCATATTTATTTTTCATTCGACTGGCTGAATGTATTGGCTTAGTGAAATGGTTCGGCTATTAGTGTGAATGGAACATTAGAGGAGAAGTTTTGGAGCTCATTCCACTACGCTGCTCCAATACGAATTGGTGGATACACATGTGACGGAATTTCACCCGACACGTGCAGTTTTCTTCACGTTGTTTTCTTTGATCGCCGAGCACGTGATCAATTATGAACACATAATAAGCACATGATAAATCAGTGGTTCGGTTGATTTTCACGTGTTTTAAACAACTGGGCCATCTCTGCTAGAGAGTAACTTATTACATTTCGCAGGCGCGAAGTTTTTTTTTATGTAACTGCGATTTGTATGTAATTCCGATTATCGTCACTAGACGGCGCTGTTTTCATTCAATCTAATCTACTTTACTGTATGTTCTGTCCAGAATAGAGTCAAGGAGAGTGTTTTAGGCCATTCAAATAAGTAAATATTTTCTTATTCGTTCTAGTTTTGTTTTGTTACACTTTAATGAATATGTGTTATATCCTCTAATGACCTCTCAAGATATGACTAATTAAAGCTTCATATCATTTACTAAATAGATTAATCATATGTATACCGTAATTTATACTGGTACGTTACAATACTTTAGGTTTTTTTTTTGGAATTTCAATGAAGTTCTGTTCTATGTTTCAGGGTTATTTGCCTAGAAAAGCACAAGACCTTGTACGTGCCTGTGCCTCGTCTGCAAAATGGTTTCCTAAACCGTCTGGAGTTGCCCGAAGGAGAAACCAGACCGGCATCGATCAGGAAGGCAGTGTCCCGTAACGGCATGGAGACTTTTGGACAGCCTTTGAGTAAGTAGTCTAAAACAATAGTAATAATAGAAATTACACGATCACGAGCAGACTGGCATCAAAACCAGCTAAGGAGGATCCCACGAAGACCAATAGCACCATTTCAAGGATATGAGACACAACAAACGGAGTCAATAAGGAGTCGTCATATTTTTTTGACGGGCAATTGGACCACCTGATGATTAGTGGTCACCATCTTTTAGTACCAAATATATTGCTCTGTTTTTTAAAGTACTGTCTCATCAACCAATTCCAATCGATATTATACTCGAAGGTATATTGTATTAATAATAAAGCCCATTGGATAAAGCTTAAGGATTTAATTTCATGACATTTAACAAACATTCGACCCCATATTTACATATCGGAAGCCACGCATGATAAACTGGGTTGGATTTATATCTTTGGAAGGCAGTACTAGAATCGTTTTTCTATTGGCATTTATTTATGACACGTGTCGAAACCATTTACTAAGTCAAAGGCAACAGAGCTGCCATTTCTAATGTCTAAGCATGGCCACACAAAAGCTCAATAAACTATTCAAAATATTTTACAGTAATAATAATAATATCCTGAGAAATTATTCACACACGGCCATCTGATCCCATACTAGGCAGAGCTCGTACGATGGAAACCAGACAACTGATATGCTACATATACTACTTTTTTTTTTGTAAATACATACTTATATAGATAATTATACCCAGACTTACGACAAACAGACATGTTTATGCACACAAATGTCTGTCCTGGGTGGAAATCGAACACACAACCTTCGGCGTGAAAGGCAAATATCTACCAACCACGCCAACCGATAAAGCCGAGACGTCAGTGTTTATAATAATATATTTATAAAGCTGCATCAATATATTCGTGTACATACATTTATTTATTTACATAAATAAATAATTATCTTTTTTTTATATTTTTATAGTATAATTTATTTGCACATGATTTACTTTAATTACATATGAAAAAAATAATTATGTCTAGAATATATTTCTAATGGTATTTACATTCGCAGGTATCGAAGATTCCGTCTCCCTAGATCTTGTCGTGATGGGTTCGGTCGCTGTATCGAAGGAGGGATATCGTATCGGTAAAGGCAAAGGTAGGAAATCATAATAAATGAAATCTATATGATTTTCTAGAAATTTCCACTCCTTTAGTAAATCTTGGTATAGAAGAATATTTTGTGCTCGTAGAAGAATATTATACATTTTTCTAAATAATTTTTTCGACAGGTTATGGAGACTTGGAGTTTGGTCTCATGATGCACATGAAAGCAATTAAACCGAACACCCTGGTCGCGACAACCGTACATGATTGTCAGGTAATAACTTTAGACAATTCTTTCCATTGACTTAAGTAAATATATATGAAATATTACATGACTCACTTAGCTCTTTTATATCTAAGATATACAAATTATGAATTTATTTTTAAATAACATAACCTAATAAGTATTATTAATAATAATTTATTTTGTTTCAGGTATTCGATACTCTACCAGCTGAGCTGTTTGGGCCGCATGATGTACCCATAGATCTTATCATCACACCAACCCAGGTAAACATAGGCAACTCACGCAAATTACGTTAGTAGCAACACGATGGTTGAAAAAAAAAAAAACAATTTCTTAAAATTATTTATTCAAAATTACAATTTATAATTAATAATAATAATAATAATATGCTGGTACATTTTTCACACACGGCCATCTGATCCCACACTAAGCAGAGCTTGTACTATGGAAACCAGACAACTGATATACTACATATACTATTTTTCTTTTGTAAATACATACTTATATAGATAATTACACCCAGACTCAGACGTAACTCGCACACACACACACACACACTCACACATACATAAATCTAGACAAATATTCATTCTCGTTCGTATCTAATCTATAAATAGACGGTAGTTTTGACACAATCCAAAGTTTCTATTTATTTTTATTTTGTATATTATATATGTTTTTTTATTGGAGATGGCTAACAATTGAAATGTTTACAATCTGAGTTCCTGGATTAAATTCCCTGATCGGATCGATATAAATTTAATGAGCCAGAAGTTTAAAGATTTGCAGTTCTTATCATCCTGTCCTTTGGAAAATATATAAAGTCCTTGGTCCTGAACTTTTACCGGTTGTGATGGATTTCCATCGCAGAAGTGAAGAGAGGGAATAAAGACAGCACTCGTGCACTATATATATAATATGTCATGCGCTATAGGCTAGTCTCCATTGAGAGTTGCGGTCGTGGTCGAAATTAGCCAGGAAGACATAATTATTATCGTATAATTTAATTCCAGGTGATTGAAACTCAACGTATGAGCCAGAGGCCAGTTGGCATCCTGTGGCATCTCTTATCGAACCGCCGCATACAACTTATGCCCGTTCTCGGACAGCTAAGAGACATTGAAATGCTGTGAGTTTTGCTATTTTATTTATATATAACGAAGGCAAACGCGTCTAGGTACATTCATAAATATAGAAAAGGCAAAAGCCTTGCCACAATACTAATACGTTTCTAATCTCGAAAGGTGTCTGTGTTACACGGATCTGTGTTACTGTGACATATTTATCTTAATTGAAAAGTGAAGTATTAAAAATAAAGTAATGCAGCCATCGCTATCGCTCTATGCAATATTTCAGTCATTTTGGTCTTTTTTTTATTATTAGATAGTTTTTAAGTACATATTTTTTTTGTTTTTTACGAATAATTGTTATTAAAAATTACAGTTTGAATATTTCAACGTGACACGGTTTTGAATTACCTACGTACATATATTTCCGTTTAGTGTTGTTGAAGTTTCAATTGAATTAAATTTAATTGTTATTAAAGTTGATTGTTGTATCTGAATCCTTCAACAAACCTCAACGTTCATACGCTTCGATGTTTTGTTGTTTTTATCACTCGCACATTGGTTAGAGAGAGTGAGCTATATTATTAAAATTTGTATTTATATATTCATAGCGAACCCTTATAATGCGATAGAGCGAGATACTAATATTGGAAGCTACAAATAGAGTAGCTGATGATATGAGATGCAAGCGTCGTACTAACGGTGTGTGGTTGCAGCGCGGGTCGCGCGTGCTCGCTGAAGGAGGACGACACGGACGTGGAGGAGCGCGCGGGCGCCGCACGCAGGCGCACGCGCCGCCGCACGCGCTCGCACAAGAGCCACAGCGAGGGGGAGGTGCCTTGTCCAACGATCTATTTTTAAGTCTATTTTCCCTTAAAGAAGTACTTCTAAAACATAAACTAGCATGCTCAAGTCTTTTTACAGTTTGATCTCTTCCAGACGATCCCATATGAAAAGGAGACAAGCCATATTTAGTTTGGTGTACTAATCAATTGGTCTAAGTTGTTATGTGATCTTTTATTTATTACACATATATTGTCGCAAATATATTGTCCCGTCATTGATATATTTTAATTTAATTCCCAGGGCAACACCACAGAGGGCGAAGAGGGTAAACTGTTCAAGCCCCGTCGTTCGCAGCGCCGTCGCAACAGTAACAAGTCCGTCAGCAAAGACGAGAAGGAGGGAAAGGAGGGTAAAGAGGATAAGCCGAGGCGTCCGAGACGCCCGAAGCCCGTGATCGATTTCTCTGTCAAGGTGCGAATCTAAGCGATACTTATCTTTTTTACTTATGTGAACAAACGAACGTATTGCACAAGTATCTTGTATAATATGTTTGAGTAAATGTTAGTATCGAACTACATTTTAGTATTAATTTTTGGTTTATTGTAATATTCCATTTTAATAACACATAATTACCTCGTTGACATCAACAATACCGTGTGGCAGTTGTGCATTGAATTGCTGCGTGCGGTGTGTGCGTGCAAAAAAGTGTGCACGTCACCAGTGCGGTACAGTAACAGCCTGTTAATGTCCTTAAAGGCCTCCTCTCCCTTTTTGAGGACCACGCTGCTCCAATGCGGGTTGATAGAATACACATGTCACATAATTTCAATGAAATTAGACACATGCAGGTTTCCTCATGATGTTTTTCTTCGCCGTCAAGCACGAGATGAATTATAATTACAAATTAAGCACATGAAAATTTAGTGGTGCTTGCCCGGGTTTGAACCCACGATCATCGGTTAAGATTAACGCGTTCTAACCACTAAGCCATCTCGGCTTTTTTTACGCACGTCACCAATAGGTGAAAATTGTTTCATCATAATCCTAGTTTAATGCAAATAATCCTTTACTTTATATTTATAATAAACTTATTAATACTATTATAATATTCGTTGTATTAATTTCATTATTTATTTTTTTCAGATATCGAATATCAGTCCCAACACTCGGGTGCGCGATTTGAAGCAAGCGTTGTCTGAACGTGGCGTCAAGCCACAAGTTATGATCTGGAAGGTAAAATCTTTCTTCTGATCATTTTTCTTGCTTTTTCCTGTAAATAACTTTTGTTGTTAATAAAAATCGTTCGATTTTTCACAGGGCTTCCGCGGTTTCTGCTATTTACATTTCTTCAAGCCAGGACCACAAAAGGTATTTAAAAATTAATTTGTACATACAAAAAAATAAGTCCAAATAATTTCAAATCGAAAAAAAATTGGGATTGAGTTTGCTTTAACGGATAATTGACGCAGTTCGTGTTTTCCAAAGGGTGAGGGCGACAGTGTCCCGGCTGCGAACATGGAGAGCGTGCTGGCTGCCTTGTCGCAGATGTCCGTCGGCGGGTCCGGCGGCGGGCCAGACGAGCCGCGCGACGACAAGCCGCGGCTGCTGTGTGTGGAGCCCGCGCCGCCCCGCAACGCGCCCGCGCCGCCCACTGTACCCGAGGTGAGCCGACCGCTGTGTGTGGAGCCCGCGCCGCCCCGCAACGCGCCCGCGCCGCCCACTGTACCCGAGGTGAGCCGACCGCTGTGTGTGGAGCCCGCGCCGCCCACTGTACCCGAGGTGAGCCGACCGCTGTGTGTGGAGCCCGCGCCGCCCACTGTACCCGAGGTGAGCCGACCGCTGTGTGTGGAGCCCGCGCCGCCCACTGTACCCGAGGTGAGCAGACCGCTGTGTGTGGAGCCCGCGCCGCCCACTGTACCCGAGGTGAGCCGACCGCTGTGTGTGGAGCCCGCGCCGCCCACTGTACCCGAGGTGAGCCGACCGCTGTGTGTGGAGCCCGCGCCGCCCACTGTACCCGAGGTGAGCAGACCGCTGTGTGTGGAGCCCGCGCCGCCCACTGTACCCGAGGTGAGCCGACCGCTGTGTGTGGAGCCCGCGCCGCCCACTGTACCCGAGGTGAGCCGACCGCTGTGTGTGGAGCCCGCGCCGCCCACTGTACCCGAGGTGAGCCGACAGCTGTGTCCGTCTGTGCTGTGTGACCCGAGTGTACACCAAATGAAGTTACGATAAAAGTTTTCCATTCGATTACTTTTAGGGCTCCCACACAAAACTGCGATGCGATGCGATGCGAATTCGCATCGCAGGAACTTGCGATGCGAATTTCTGCGATACGATTTAGTGCGGCAAACCGTTTGGTAGGGCGACCATTCCTTCAAGTGTAGTCAGCCGTACTGGACGTGTTTTTAGGAAGCTTAAGATGGATCGCAAAAAGATTATTGCACTGCTGTTATTGTTAAATAGATATAAAAGAAAAAGAAGATTCTGGGTTCATCCATTTATTACGATTATGAACTCTGACTATTATGAACTCACACGCTATTTAATTTATACTTATATGCATTGATTGTATTGTTGTAGAGATAAAAGTACTTACCAAGTTTTGTTTTTTCGCTGTTTTCTTTGTCTTGGAAATTTGGAAACAAACTTTCACAGACGCTCTTCCACGCATCTTGCTTAATAAATTTATTTTTATAATGTTCATCACTTGTGTCCCAAAGGACGGGACGCTCCTCAATTAAAGAAATTAAAAAATCTATATCATATTCCGCCATTTTTTTATAAACAAAGAAGGCGGCGCAGGCGCTGCGCGTCTTTCTCTAAAGCTGTCTTTCTCTAAGGATGTCGTAATATCGCAGGAATGTGCGATGCGAAGCAGATCGGAAATTCTTGCGGTGCGTTCGTGCGAATTCGCAGATATTTGCGATGCGATGCGAATTCGCGGTTTTGTGTGGGAGCCCTTAGACCTTAAGAAAAAGCGTTTCATATAAAATGTCACAACGTAACAAATATTATTTCAGGTACATTAATTCCTGCGAACCGAAGCGATCGACGCGGAGTCCCAGCATTATAATGATTTCTAAACACGCATAATATGAACGTTGCTCGCTTTATTTGCACATCGGACGGGGCTCCTGTCGCATTCCGATATTAATTGTTTTAGCTTTAAGGGTGATTTTTGTTTGTGTCGTGCCAATCTGCGACGTTTGTGTAGCTATAAGCGGAGTCGGATGAATATGTTTGTAATGTAGGACCAGGACCATTTCTTACCAAGTTGTAAACAAAAGTAGATTTATTATTATTCGAATTTTATCAATAGATGTCTTTAATTGTTAAAAAAATAATAGTTCATATAATTTGAATTGTTATTAAAAATTACAGTTTGAATATTTCAATGTGACACGGTTTTGAATAACCTACATACATATATTTCCGTTTAGTGTTGTTGAAGTTTCAATTGAATTAAATTTAATTGTTATTAAAGTTGATTGTTGTATCTGAATCCTTCAACAAACCTCAACGTTCATACGCTTCGATGTTTTGTTGTTTTTATCACTCGCGTGGCACGACACATTGGTTAGAGAGAGTGAGCTATATTTACAAAGAATACGAAAATATATCTTTATGAATGTTTTAGTTGTTTCTCTAGTCTTAATGTTAGATTATTATATAAATATGTTTACGACTCCTCGTTTTCAATGCAAATACTTTAAGCATTCTTCCATAATTTTAAAAGATGCTATATTTTAGTATAGAGTAGAGATTCATTGAAGATTTTATTATATAAAAAATATTAAGGTGCTTTCGTAAACGGGACTCCGGACGTGTTTAATTAAATTAGTTTAAAAGGATTTGATTAGTTTTTAAGAATATTTATTTTGAAAGTTTTCAACGTTCGGACTCCCGTTTCAGTCTCTTGTATATTTGTGCCAACTTGTAAACGCGATATTATTAGTGGAGTTTAAAATATATATGTATATATATATATTTATTTCTCTTACATGTTAGCGATATGAATTGATATAACTTACATATCGAAGTGAAAGGTTGGTATAAATATTTTTTTAACTAAACTTTACTTTTTTCAGTATTAGGTAACGGGTTATTTATGACTCGGATAGTTAATATATACGTCATAATAATATATTTAAATTATTTACGCGAAAATAGAATTTCGCAAGTCCTATGGTCTCTTAGATTGAAAAAAAAAATAATACATATTTTATATGGGAATTTGTATTAATGTATTTTTCGAAACATTTCGGTTTCTGTCTGCGGAGTAGTTTGTAGCTTCGTATACGAAAAACAAAATGCATTCTTTTCATTCAGAATTAGAACGTCGGTTTGGTATTCAAGCGCGTTTTTTATCGTAGAATATTTTAATGCAAATACAAACATATTTACACATCTGTGCAAATTTATTAACGGCGTTTTCTATTCAAATGTTTAAAAGTTGTTGTGTTTTTTTTTTTAATAAGTGCAATGAAAACGCGACGAAAACGCACATGATGCTTTATTAAGTTTTTAAATTATGTCGTCACTAAGCATAATATCTATTGCTTACTTGTTAACACCGCTGTGTAACTGTTTTCTTTATTTTTTTGTAATCTTATAACGTTGAGTAGCGAGCATGATGATTTTTTTTTTGTTTTGTATTTTTTTTTTAATAAATTTATTTAACACTTTGTTTTTTTCTTTTGTTGACCTCTTTTGAAATTATAGTGATATTAATTAATCTTGATATTTGAAACTGAATGTTGTGATGTAAAACAGATAGAGTTGAAAGTCAAATTATATTCTATTTTTCTAGAGAATCGGTGTTTTATTGATGTGTCTAAACTCTAAAGTATGTGGTGTTTATAATTTTTTTTATATAAAGTGTGTACTTTGCTCGAGCAATGTTATAGATATTATAGTGTCTTAGGCCAGCCGTACACGGACTGCTTCAAGCAGTTATGACCGACTGCTTGAAGCAGCGACCGCGCGGTGAACTATAACCATTCATTCGCTGCCGTACACACGACTGCTCGAGCAGTCGCGTCCGCTTCAATAGTTCACCGCGCGGTCGCTGCTTCAAGCAGTCGGTCATAACTGCTTGAAGCAGTCCGTGTACGGCTGGCATTACATTATATAAAAGTATATTATTAGATTGTATTTGAAATTGTGTCAGCTGTAATTCCTATCCGAATGTATCGATCTTGTACTATTTTTAGATATATATTAAGAAAACTAAAATATAAAATACTGAATTAAAATGAAATTAAAAATTTAGTATCAAACTAAAAATTAATTATTATAACGGTCTATGATCACGCCCAGTCCCTATTACCTTTAAATATAAGAATTAAATTAATGGTCATCCCACACGGGCCACACGCGACAGATACGAACGCAGACACGAGAAGCTATAAGTGGCCACAAAGGTAGCAGAAGCGCGCGACAGCCACTTGAAGCCGTAGGTCGGTGGCTGCTGCTTTTTTTTTAAGCAATGCGACTCAAACATTTTAACTAAGGTAAGGGAGAGACCGTCACGGTAGCATGCGAAAGCGATCCCGAGGCGCTCCTCGTTAAGACGGAAAGGGTACCGCTGGTTTTTTAGTGGGTATTCCTATGCTCAGGGCGCACTCGGCGCCTTGGACACCGGCGAGCCCCACATACCCCCCCCCCACACTGTTCCCGTGGGGGAAACGCGTAATGCGTTTTTCCAGCGTAAAAAAAGGACGATTAATACATTAATTGTAAAAATAATACACTAAATTTCATTAAAATCGTGGTTTAGTCGTGAGAGCGTAACAGAGACAGAGTTACTTTAGCATTTATAATATTAGTATAGATGAATTCTGCCTCGAGTCGCGGTTGCGCTTGCGCTGTTGAATTTTAAAATAACTGAGTAAATACTTAACTAATTCTTCCTTGATGAAGCAAACAACAGTAACTATTTTCATGAGTTTTTTTATTGCGGAACTATAAAAATAGCATTTTTTTAAATGATTGCGTGATAAACCGCTATACATTATACCTCATTAATATTTAACATGTGTAGTGTAACGTAATCATTTTGATATTTATCAATATTTAACTATAATTACATAGCTTTTCTATCAGATGGAACATGACATGTTCCTTGTTATATTATAGAACATTTTCATCCTGATTCATTTTCCATTTGAAGATGTTAGCTTTAGTTTTGTTATTAGGGCTGTATAAATATGTACTTGCAGATGGAGGGGTAAGCAATATCTAAATATTTATAAAATAAGGGTTTATAACATTTATTCATATAATAATTATTAAATTAATGTTACTTATAATGCAAGTTTAAATTGTGTGTACATACTGTAACCAAATAGCTGATTATAAGAATTAGAATTTACTTCATAGATTTCAGATGACGGTTACATTTTAAATTTTGATTCGCCGATCTATGTGTGCCCAGACGATGAGAGCCAGGCCTTCGTGGACACGTCCGAAGCAGAAGTGAAGCGACACAACGAAACAACGGCTTATTTGACCGGATTTATAAAATTTATAAAGGGAATTGAACCTGCTACTATGGTAAAGTTGATATTATCGAATGAGAAAAATAAATTCATTTGTCTTTGTTTATTTAACTAGTTTATTATTAAGGTATTACTTGTCACTAAGTTAACTGACAGACCTTACACCGCTTACGCGTAGCTGTAGGAATGTCAATATTGTTGATTGGCAATAGTTTCACTGGCTCACTTTTTATAGAATAGGAAGGCGGACGAGCATATGGGCCACCTGATGGTAAGTGGTCACTAACGCCCATAGAAATTGGCATTGTAAGAAATGTTAACCATCGCTTACGTCACCAATGCGCCACCAACCTTGGAAACTAAGATGTTATGTTCCTTGTGCCTGTAATTAAACTGGCTCGCCCACCTTTCAAACCGGAACACAACAATACCAAGTACTGCTGTTTTGCGGTAGAATATCTGATGAGTGGGTGGTACCTACCCAGACGAGCTTGCACAAAGCTCTACCACCGGTACTCTTCCACCCGAAACACAACAATTGTCTTCACACTGTTGTCTTATTCAAGCGATATGTTTTTTATATATAATATAAAATTATAATATTTATTACATATTATACCATATATATTAACATGTTAAGAAATTAAATTCCTACTTAATTTTATTAGTTTATTTTTTCTGAGTAAGATAAGAAACTGTACACCATTTCCTATAAAAAATATAGGGCCTACAGGCCAAAAGCAACGTTTTTTTTAAGATCACTTTTACTAAGTTCATCAAATATTAGCATATACAAACAAAATGGCAAATATTAAAAAAAAATTACTTTTCAGGTGGAAGTTTTAATAGAGAAGGATATCGGTGGTAGTTTTGAAATGTTCGCTTCACATGAAATATGCGACTTGTGTAAAGAGTTGGGAGATAAAGAAAGCCGTTATGGCGATTATTTGAAATATTTTGGATTTCCTGATCATTGTCCATTTTCACCAGTAAGAAATGCAATAATAATAATAATATAATATCCTGGGACATTTTTCACACACAGCCATCTGATCCCAAATTAAGCTTGTACAAAGCTTGTGCTATGGAAACCAGACAACTGATATACTACATATACTACTTTTCTTTTGTAAATACATACTTATATAGATAAATACACCCAGACTCGGGACAAACAGACATGTTCATGCACACAAATGTCTATCCTGGGTGGGAATCGAACCCACAACCTTCGGCGTGAAAGGCAAGTATCTACCAACTACGCCAACCGGCTCAATAACCTATTCTGTACCTCAGTTATATTGTATTTATTTTTTTCCCTTTTTTGGCGTGTATACTATTTGTCTACGCTATTTGAGCGCAAAATTCACTGGTGGTAGGGCTTTGTGCAAGCTCGTCTGGGTAGGTACCACCCACTCATCAGATATTCTACCGCAAAACGGCAGTACTTGATATTGTTGTGTTCCGGTTTGAAGGGTGAGTGTAATTACAGGCATAAGGGACATAAAATCTTAGTTCCCAAGGTTGGTGGCGCATTGGCTATGTAAGCGATGGTTGACATCCAACATGCCAATGTCTAAGGGCGTTTGGTGACCACTTACCATCAGGTGGCCCATATGCTCGTCCGCCTTCCTATTCCATTATTAAAAAAAAATCTGCCAATGTCACGTATAAAATAGATGACACATATAGTTATATTCTATAAGAACTCACTTCGTATACAGTAATGTGGCATATAATGTTACTCACGGACATTTTACGATGGTGTTCTCCGATGGGTGTCGAATTTTTTATTATAAAAACTTAACTTAAAATAGCTCTACTGTAAATGAAACTTAATAGTTGTGTCCTATTAAAATTAAACGAGGTACTGACTGTAAATATTATATTTCGTAAAATATACTGTAATAAAAAGTAAATTTTATTAGAGTAAATCTAAAACTTTACGGCTCGAATGGTTCAAATATCAAACTCACGAGTAAATTTATAATATTTACAAAAACATGTGGAATAAATAACTGTGACAAACGAAATAGGTTATTCTTTTAATGTTTCCAGGATACATTCGCTATTAAAGATTTTGTGGCGAATACTGAAGATTTACCGATTAACAGCGCAACTGCTGGCCGATATCAGGTCACAATGAACATCTCCAAGAATCAAGGAGGCAACTGTTTAAGTGATAAGACTTTTATCGCATGTCTTAAGCTCGATTTCATTATTGAGGCCTTGTGAATTATATAATTATGATAAATATTATTAAAGCTAAATGTGTTTTGATTATTTGTGTTTGAGTATATTCTAAACTGTGCCGCGGTTTTATCCGCGTATAACTTAAAGAAATCACTAAGAGCAGACTTATAATATTTCAATATATACAACATTTACACATTTACATTTAACATAACATTTTTAGTTTTATTTTCGTGGGATATTCGTATTTATTGGTTTTCACCGCACCCGGATCTGGATAGAGCCACATTAGTACGACTGCAAACGTTACCTTCACAGGAAATTGTGTCCTTCAAAGACTGATTGGTAAATTAAACAATGAGGAAAAAATATATGCGGCGACGAAACAAAATACCTATCTTACCTTACACATATCGTAAAGTTTTTTTACTACGTAATATACACATTTTTTTTAATAAGCCGTAGTGGCTTAACAAAATATATTAAAAACGAATACAGACATGGGTTTCTTTTTATACGGCGATGTATGTAAATGAAATATCATTTGTATGGGATGAAGTAGTATTTATTATCGTATAATTCTATTCATCATCCGGTTCATTGACGTTTTCATCACGACTGGATTCGTAAAACACTTCATCACGTACTCTCAGACTATGTTTTTTCGATAGATTTTTTTTCTCTTTCTTTTCATTATCTTTTACATGCCTTTTGGTTTTTATTTTTGATTTCGCTTTATATTCTAGTTTAGGTAATTTTCCTGTTTTTAGAGTATCTTCTTTGCTGTCGCTGATTGAGCTGTCTTGTTTGTCTTCATCTTTCTTTCTAAATCAAACAATTGAAGGCAAATATTAAACGTCATTCTATATAAACTTTACGGACAAATTGAATTTTTACTACGGATTTCATACATTTAACGAATATATTATTTAATTATTCCTCACTTACACTACTCTTAAAATATCTTGGTGTTCTTCGTCGCTGCGAAATACATCCATATTATAATTTAATTTAAGTCATAATTTATTTAATTTTAAAAGAATTTAAATGTAATATTATACCTGTCATCCTCTCTATCGTTATCGTCACTGAAAAACACAAGTTTGACAATGTTAACTACATAAATATGAACAACAATAAAATATATAACAGTAAATTAATATAAAATTAATATATAGAAGCATTCTGTTGTTTCAAATATTATGTTTCAAGTAATGGTTATAATATTACGAGATTAACAAAAATCATTGAAATTAAATAGTATGTGTTATTAGATAAATAATCTTTAATTTTCTTGAATGCAGTACTCACGGTGGTTTAAGCCGCGTATAATGCATACGTTGATGTTATTTCAAAAACTTTCAATCGAATTAACTTTACGTGAAAGCATAGAACTCGACCAAAAAAGGATACTTTTTTTAATTATATAAATATGATATTGGGTTGAGGCATTTCTCTAAAAAGTTTCATACATAGTCAAGTAAAGATAAAATAATAAAATGTATATTACTCGTCTTCTTTATTCCATTCGACAGACCATTCTTCGTGTGTTATACCGGTACGGAACACTCTCCTACAATTTTCTCTGTAAAAACAATGTTTCTTTTATTTTTTATATTTGTACTGGTTAGTATTTTATATATTTAACTGTAAATCAATCCCGATAATAAAACAAAATCAAACTGCATAAGACTGATGGAAATGAATTCCTTCTTCATGAAGCACTCTGTCAATTGGTGAAAACCTAATGAAAATCCATTCGGTAGTTTTTAACTTTATTGCGTACAAACAGACAGACAAACAAACGCAGCGGAGCACTTTTTTGTTTTATAATAAGTATTAAAAATACGATACAAAATAGAACTCACTCAACGTCCTTATTAATAGCACAAGATATGAACTGTCGGTTCCTAAAGACACTAGTGTAGAGGAACGGTCCGTGGCAGCTGTGACTCTTCGGATCGATTTTACAGGCAGATATGACACCAACAACGCGTTCCTTTCCTTGATACTTGACTATGAGAGGACCACCGTGGTCATTCTATAAGAAGAATTCCATTTAAAATAGAAAGGCAGTCGAGTAAATTTGTCACCACGATTGCATGTGATTTGTCAATGTCGTCATAACAAAGAGACCGCTATTTGCTGTTTGGTAGTAGACCTAATAATAAGTGTTATATAAATATTACGACGATATAAATAAAGTATGTGTGAAATACGCACACACAAAAACACACATAAGCGGCTGGATCCTAAATAAGCGTTAGCCACTATTGAAAAAATAAATGCGTTGTTGAAATCACTTGCATTTAGCGAAATATGAATTAATTAACGAGAACATTATTTGTACAAACAATGAATTATATTTTTATATACGAATAAACATATTCCTTATTATTAGATACCTCACAAAAACCGCCTTGTTTATAAGATCTTCGTGCAGTGTAATCGTCAGGATCACGGAGGTGCCTTCCTAAATCAAGACGGAACTGAGACTGATCAGCATTTTCATGATCTAATCGTCGACTTTCGACATCTGTGCAATTTGCGTATCTTTTCTATAATATAAAAAATAGTAAGTGGTGCTATATTATCTCGGATACATTAATACTTTATTCCTTAAATTCAAATTAAAAATGTGAATAATATTTTAAGAAAAAAAATTCTTACATCACATATTTCACTAAGACGTTTCATCACGTCCTTGGTGCATATCATGTATTGAGTTATGATGTCTCTGAATCGCTGAGCCCACTTCTTAGCACATTGCTCGTTGTCCATTATGCAAACTTTTGCTTCTTGTAAAGATTTAGCATTTTCTGGTATATGTATTTTTTGGCGACGATATACACCCTGATGAAATAAATGAAAAACACGTTTAATCTTCGCGTTACAATATATTTTCAGCAAAATAATGTCGTCATTTTGATTTTTAATAAAAAACAACTTTGACATTTTGCCTCTTTACCTCTCTAAAGTTACTACCGCTTCCCCATCCAGCGATATATCCTTTAGTTCCAGCTTTTTCTAGTTCTCTACTAACGTTGTTGTAACAAACAAGATCGGAAGCAAATTCGCATCCGTTTTCTAAAACGCCAAGCTTGAAAGGCCTGTCTACTTTTACAATAGCTATGTCATTGGAAGACCATTTTATGCTATCTTGGAAATCAAATTTGTAATCTAAAAACATAACATAAGTATTTTATAAAAAAATCATGTATGATAAAAGTATGTTATAAATTTTAGGAGTCCCTATGATTCGTTAAAGGTTACATTGGAAGAATGAGATATATAAAAAAAAATCTGCCGAGTTTCTTTCGTCGATACTTCTCAGGTCTGAGGTGTTTATTTTCGAACCGATGGTAGATTTATGACAATCAATAAGTGTAACGCTTCTATATTGAATAAAGATTTTTGACATTTTTAGCTTGTAGATACTTACTTTTAGGTATACATTTCCAAACAACTTTGCGTCTGTGCTTACAAACGCAATCATCAGTTTTATAGTCGAAACTATCCACGAATCTCGTTGTCCCGGACACTATGTAAAACTTATCTGCATCTTCCACGCAAGCGGCAGATGTCAGGACGTAATAAGGATCGAGTATGACCCCACCGCAAAGCCAACCCCGATATTTGTGTGCTTTAGCCGATTCTTTTGTTAATTGAAGGTATACCTGATAAAAAATAGCATTATAAATCAATAGGGTTGCCCCCTTTTCCTCCAAATATAAGGATTACGATACTTTCCCGATTCAATTCCAATCCTATTTTGTCTATTCTATATTTATTCGGATCGGTACCGAACCAATATGATGTTTACATATACCGTTGTGTCAAACCCAAACTTGATTTTAGCTTTTATGCCAATAGTCGATAATTAAATAAAAGAATAGGAAAGCCGATAAACGGCAATGATCACGCTTCGAATCGATTGCGATAAAATGATAATTTGTTAGTAGAATCGGTTCCCAGGTTAATTTAAACTTCATACAAATTAATCAGTAGTCAAATAATTGGTACAATCAAACAGTTATATTTAATAGTTAATTAATTTAAATACGTAAATGATTCAGCAATTGTGTTTACCATATAAGGTCTTCTGCCTATTCCAACCCTTTTACTGTACAAAATTCTCCGTGAGTCAACGATAGTTTGGTTCTCGTATTCCCAACCGTCGTCTGCGATTTCATTTTCTTCCTCGATAGTTTTGTTACCTTTATCAGGTTTAGGGGAAATTTGCTTCAATTCATGGGTATGATTTGTTGCAATACCTAAACCTAAATATAAAAATATAAAATGGTGTTAAAGATTACGTGTTTATTATTTATTTCTATAGATTACATAATATATTTTTTTACCTGTAATAATGAAAATAGTGGCAAAGAAAAGACCAGTCGTCATTTCAGAAACACCAAAAAGGAATATAAAAGAAAAAATTGTGATTAAGTCTCAACAAATTTATTGGTTAATATAAAAAGACGTTAAGCTTCATTGATTTTATTAAATTAACATCCGGCTGTAAATAGAATTGATATAGAATTATGGTTTTCATTGTTTGATGCAATTACGAAAGTTATTTTCCAATACATTTTTTTCATATTTAAAATTTTGATTATGTTTTGAAATTATATAGATTTGGTATTTTAGCTATTAAGTACGTCATTTTTAACAAGATAAATAAAAATTGTGAATAGATTAAAATTGCTTTTTCAATAAATAAAATCAATTCCACTCATGAAACAGTACCAAACAGTACAATTATCTGCTACAATTGACGTAGCAGATAATTAATACCATTTTAATATGTATAAAGTTAACTAGTATTTATTTGAATTGTAGGATAATAAAAATAAAATCAATAACATTGAAGATTCTTTATTTGAAAGCTTATAAACATTTACATCGATTTTTTAGTAATATTGATGTTGGGATCTTTTAAATTCTTTTCAGCTCGTTGAATATAACCTCTATCGGAAAATACTTTGTCCGTATCAATATCTGTATCTTCATTTGCTCTTTGAACTACATGCGCAGTTGATTTTACGTTTAGTTCATTTTTAGCTGGTCTGTAAAGAAAAGAATGCTTAATTGATAAACATGAATTACATCATATTTCTTTTTCCATTTAAGAGATTTAATACGTGGTGTTTCTGATTGCAGGTCTACGTGAAAAACGATGAAAAAGTATGAATGATGTATTTGAAGCGTAAATTGGTGGTAGCTTAAATTTAATTCAATACTGTAACATGATAATTAAAAAGTGCTGTTATGAATCTACATGAATTGGACTTTTTCCGTTACATTATTAAATATCTTAAGTAAATACATTAATATTTATATGTTACTTTTTTATCATAATTATTATTTTATAAAAATAAGTAGGTGGACGAGCATATGGGCGGCAATCTGATGGTAAGTGATCACCAACGCCTATGGACATTAGCAATGTAAGAAATATTAACCATCGCTTACATCGCCAATGTGCCACCCTGGGACTAAGATGTTATGTCCCTTGTGGCTGTAATTACATTGGCTCACTCACCCTTCAAACCGGAACACAACAATGGTACGAAACTAGTAATAGGCTAATTTAAAGCCTTTCTTGGCTGTTGGACGAGAAACTTTTTGCTTGTTTCTACGTATATTTTTTTTCTTATCTTACCTTTCAATCATGTAAAATAAATACAAAGTTTATTGTTTTACCCATCCGGATGATTTTTCCAAGACAATATTTTTTCAACGTGAGTGATCCCTGATCTAAATTGTCTTCTGCATTTTGGTCTGCAAATTTGTTTCAAGTGATTAGAAACAGAAATAACAAGTTTGGTATATAATTGAATATATACATAATATAATATGCTGTAATAGTAGCAATTTTGAGTCGAGCTAGGACGTTGTTAAAATAATTGACGAGCTGGTTGGCGTGGTTGGTGGATGTTTGCCTTTCACGCCGAAGGTTGTAGGTTCGATTCCTACCCAGGACAGATATTTGTGTGCATGAACATGTCTGTTGTTCCGAGTCTGGGTGTAATTATCTATATAAGTATTTACAAAGGAAAAATAGTATATGTAGTATACCAGTTGTCTGGTTTCCATAGTAAAAGCTCTGTACAATCTTAATTTGGGATCAGATGGCTGTGTGTGAAAAATGTCCCAGGATATTATTATTATTATTATACACTCACTCTACGTCTTTATAAATAGCGCAAGAGATGAATTGTCGGTTCTTGTACAAGCTGGTGTAGAGAAAAGGACCATAGCATTTATTTGAGCGTTCTTTGACGAGGCAGGCGGATATGATACCAATAACGATGGAGTTCATTCCGCTGCCGTATACGAGCGGACCACCGTGATCGTTCTGGAAATATAATATTTGTAATGAGAATTGTTTTAAGAGATTTTGTCTAAACTTTGTATTCATAAAGTAATCCAATCCAAGTACTATTACACCAAAATTGAATAGATTAAATACTTTGCGTTTTAATATATCTGTGAATTTAGGTATCGTGGCATGTCTAAACTTTTTTGACTGTCAAGTGTGCCCTTTAATGGGAAGGTCAACACCGCTCATAGACATTGGAGTTAAAAATATTAATCATCCATCACATCTTTAATGTATTAACAACATTGGGAACTAAAATATTACTTCCTTTGGCCTGTGCTAGGTATTGCTGCTTTTAATAAAGTAAATTTTAAATTTGAATTTAAAATGACATACATGCTTATGTATGTATGTAAGGTTTCAAAATCTCTATTTTGTTTTTATTACACATGTTCGCGTTCCAATAAGACAAATCAATTTATAATTACTTTAAAATGTTAAATTTAATTGCTATTTATTATGAATACAATATCATACTTCACAAAAACCTCCATCAGGTTGAGTATCGTATCGTCTAGACTCGTTATAAGCTGAATGCATAACAAGATTAGTTGGAACTTTTTCGTACTTTGGTGTTTTGAATTCTCGTCTCGCATCATCTTCGTCAGAATAACTAATGTCTTGACAGTCAACGTATTTCTCCTGAAATTAGTTTAAATGGTTTTACATTAACCCAAATTTTAAATGTATTTTAAATTATGTCATCTCTTTTTTATGTATGAGATTTGTAAAGGATAGCAATCATTTTCAAAGATTATGTGCAACATAATCTAAGAAACATATTGGAATTTGAAGATTCTTTGAAATATAAAATTCAAGATTTAATAATCAATAAATCTTATTCGAAGTCAATACATAAAACACTACTAATTCATACATAAAGGTTCATTAATGTTTTTGAATATTAATAAGAGACAATATTTGAAAACTAACTCTTAATTTAATCATTCAAATAACAAGCAACGAATAACAAATAATAAACATTAATTAGTTTCAAGCATACGTTACAAATCTCAGACATAGTCTGTCCTATATCCTTAGTGCATATCATATAATTGTCGATGATATTGTGATATCTCGAGCCCCAGCGACGTTTGCATCTATTCTTCGGTATAATTTCGACGTGCGCTTCTAGAAGATTCTGCTGGTTATCTTTTCGCCTGCTCACCCACTAAAACAATTTATTATCATGTAAACGTGTATGCAAGTGTTAGAAATATGTCAAATCTTTAAAAAGTAATAAAATGTCTATGGTATTATAGGGATGAGCCCGATATCCTTGATTAGCCACAACGCTACGTGTGAGTAAGGTCTATATCAGTTTACTTAGTGATAGTTAATATGTGAATAGTGTATAGCTGAACTGGTGGTAGGGCTTTGTGCAAGCTCGTCTGGGTAGGTATCACCCACTCATCAGATATTCTACCGCAAAACAGCAATACTTGATATTGTTGTGTTCCGGTTTGAAGGGTGAGTGAGCCAGTGTAATTACAGGCACAAGGGACATAAAATCTTAGTTCCCAAGGTTGGTGGCGCATTGGCTATAAGCGATGGTTGACATTTCTTACAATGCCAATGTCTAAGGGCGTTTGGTGACCACTTACCATCAGGTGGCCCATATGCTCGTCCACCTTCCTATTCTATAAAAAATAAAATGAACCAAGATAATATAGAGATAGCAAACAATATAGCAAGATATATGATAAAAATATATGTAAGCATATAATGGTTGACGAACTATTTATTGCAGGAGCTTTCGTACAGTCAGATGTTAATGCTTATCACAAAAAGAAAACAATACACCAATTATATGTCAGTTCCTATTTCACTAATAATATTTACGCTAAGTTTGTCCAGACAAGACGTGATCAGAACAATTGTTGCATATTCTCGTAGAAATTTCTTAATAGTTAATTAGTTAGTTCTTAATAATTAAAATCCTAAACTTACATCGTTATATCGAGACGTGGTACCCCAACCAGCGATAGTGACAACGGTGCCTGGATTTTCTAACGTTTTACTTTGATTGTTATAGCTAATTGGTTTCGGCACAAATTCACATCCTCTGACTCGACGATTAAAGTCGAAGCCATCTTCTATTTTAACAACAGCGATATCGTTATTCATCCACCTAATATTGTCGTTTTCGTGACCATCAAATACGTAATCTAGAAACGTCGTGAGGCTTTTATTTATTACTCAATTATATTTTTAGGAATGTTTTTCATAGAAACATCTACGACTTTTTGCGAAAATATATAATTGGTTTCGTGAAAGATATTTTCAAACTGTGTTAAAATACTTACTCTTTGGAACGCACTTCCATATAGCTTTCTTTGCGCCATTTTTGATGCAAGGATTGTTATATCTGTCATCTTCATCGGAATACCTAAAAAACAATACAACACAAAAGAAACAAAATGTAAGCTTGTCATTTTTTTGCTTAAAGTTAAATTGCATCGTTCTCATTTCTCTCATTAACTAAAATATACATCATATTAGCAAACATTCTTCAAAATGAATTTTATTTAGTCTAAAGACTCGTTTGCCGTCTTAGAATTGATTTCAAATCGTTTTCAATGGTATTACAGTTTTATTAGACATAAGCAAAAGGAATTCTTTGTTTTAATGCAGCAACTAGGATTGTAACATGAAAAATTTGAGTCTTAAAATCTGCATATAAAACTTATTATTACTTGTATGTTCCAGACACGACATAGAAGTGTTCAGCGTCTTGAATACATGCTGCTGATGTCAGTATGTACTCTTCGTGGACTATCACTCCTCCGCATAGCCATGAACGATAATTGGGTGTTTTCTTATTGCTACGTGGTAATTTGAGGTATACCTGGGGACATGTTCATAACCAATTCGTGAACAAGTAATTTATCCATTAAAATCATTTAAAATTTTGTATGAATACTACAAATTTTATCTTTTAAGAAGTTTTAAATTAAATATACTTAAATATTCTTACCATGTACGATCTGCCTTCCCTTACTTCTTCGCCATTTATAATCCTTCGAGTTTCGTTCAGAACTTTTTCCACTTGTTGCGGTATATGAGTTGCAATGTCAATCGCATGAATATCTGTAACATATATCTATTAGCCTTTTTTGTTAAGAAACAATAAGAGCTGAAATGAAAAAATCATACAGAGTAGCGATCTGTTCATTCTTAGAGGGATTAGCCGTGCCTTACGTTGCCAATGATGCAAACACGGATTAAGTAGTTTTTTTATTGTTGTTTCACTAAATGTAGTAATTTATATATTTATATGTTTAAGATAGACACCATAAATGATGATAATATGCCACATTGTTAAAATTGGAATGGAGATTTAATTTCGATCGCAGAAAATTATTATTCAACATTATAGAATTCATTTATTTTGTAAATATAATTCATTTAAAGTAAAAAAGTTGTGATCCTAAAAAAAGGTTGTGACCTCTTCCTGCTAATAAAAAACTATTAACATGTATTGTATACTTAATTGGTTTGTTCAGATCGTACACTACATACAATTTTAAAAACAAAATAAATAAATTCTACTTTGATTTATTACAACTTACAAAGTATAAAATAAATAAATACGTTTATAAAACATAAAGTCTTCATTTTTCTCGAGAATATTCAACGGAAACGGAAAACAATATTGATTTTCAATTACACGCTTTGCACATGAATTTCACTTATTTTAGTGGTATAAGTAATCGTATCAGGAATTTTAATGAATTCAATGAAGGAAAATCAGTTTAATTTTAAATTATCTTGACGGTAGACTTAACAAATGATGAATTAAAAGTGATTAAAAGGGAAACAAAGGCTCGTAAATGTCACTAATGGAAAAAGATCTTACCTTCTCTCAAGGAGTAATAGCAATAACAATATGTTCCTTATATCTTCGCATACGTACTAGAGAGATATAATACATAATACATAATAGTTATTAAGTAAATAACCTTATGCGTTATTAACAGAGCTAAGTAACAATAAGTACACCCATGGTGTTACATAAGTTCAGGGATGAACAGCAAATATACAATTTGAAATATTGTTTTATTTCGTATTTAATTCGAAGGAATAGTCTTAATTATAATAGCAGGTTTTATATTGAACATTGTATATATATCATATTCAAAAAAGGTTAATTAGTTGCTTTGTATATACAGTTTCTACTTAAAGCAAACTCTAGTTATTTTGCCTTAAGTAGGAACTTAACAAATACATTGACAAATTTTTATTGACAGAAACAATATATGTATTTTGGGCTAAGTTTAGACATTACGATAACACACTTTTTAAAAGATTCTCAATTTGAAGTTTAAATAGTGCTTTTATGATATCTAAGATTTTATTTTCAATACTTTCCCACTTTTTATCCATTAGATATGTCATGTTAAATGTTTTGGATGAAAGAAAAAGACATAAAAAATTATTGCGTCAATTTATTTCGTAGAACTTATATTTGTATTTTCTAATCTCATTTCCGCATGATCATAAAATGTTCCCAGGGTACTGTTTTCATACTTCATTGTTTCTAAAGCTGCGGTTCTTGAATTTGCTCGTATTCTTCTCATTTTGGCTACTTCATGCATAGCTGGCCTAAGTATTTATCAACAATTAATATTATTAACTAAATAAATTGTTAAGTCTATAAAATCGTATCCTTCTAATGAATTCAAAATCTATCTAAATGTTAAATCTTGAGTCTCTCGTTGATCTAGTGGATAGCGAAGGAAACCGCAAATCCCCAGGGTTGGAGTTCAAATCAGATTATTTTTGCAAAATGTGTTTCATAATATTTTTTACCTGTAAATCGCGATGCAACGAAGAAGAAGTGCTAAACAGACTTGTAACACTTTTCCTCTTAATATACGAACCCCGCCAGCCGCTAACTGTCTAATATAGAGGGAGAACTAGCGGCCTGTTCACCAGGGAAGCCCAAATGCTCAAGGTTAACGGCATAAATCTACCTCATAATGATTGATATTTCAGAATACCATATAAACCTGGGAATTTGATAAGAGAGGAAGTAAAAACTACCAGTTTTTCATAACTCTAGATTTTAATTACGTACCCGTCGGGGTGATCTGACCAGTTCATATGTTCTTCTCTGTATGACTTGCTGGATCGAAACAATTTTGAACAATCGCCTCTGAAATGAAAATGTTTGGCTTTATAACAAATTTAATAAAATAATATAATATAATTGCATGTCTGCAACACTATATGGAACGAAAATGTCAAGTGAAAATTTTACACTTTCATGAATATGATTATCGCTAAATATATTCCGTAACCGTAACAGCCTGTGAATGTCCCACTGCTGGGCTAAAGGCCTCCTCTCCTCTTTTTGAGGAGAAGTTTTGAGCTTATTCCACCACGCTGCTCCAATGCGGGTTGGTAGAATTCACATGTGGCAGAATTTCAGTGAAATTAGACACATGCAGGTTTCCTCACGATGTTTTCCTTCACCGTAAAGCACGAGATGAATTATAATCACAAATTAAGCACATGAAAATTCAGTGGTGCTTGCCCGGGTTTGAACCCACGATCCTCGGTTAAGATTCACGCGTTCTTACCACAGGGCCATCTCGGCTTTTACTAAATATATTAGGATTCAAAAAATATTCTTGTCTGGCTCAAAATTAACAAGGTTTAAGTGATTTATGCTTAACAATATGTAGATTGTAATTTATAAATTTAATATGAATGAAAAATCATACCTGACATCTTTATAAATGGCACAATTTATGAGCACTCTATTCTTATAGACGCTGGTGTAGAGGAACGGCCCGTAGCACTTGTTCGTGCGCTCTTTGACGAGACAAGCTGATATGATCCCAATAACCATAGCATTTGAACCTTCTCCATAGATTAATGGACCACCGTGGTCATTCTAAATCAATAAAACTTTATTAGTAAAAAACTAAAACAATCCTTACGAAATGAGATTTCTCTACATTGTAGTTTAGGTTTATAGAATATTTAGTTAAACACTGATTATCTCTTTCTGTCATCATTGATTTGACATTTCAATGACAAAGATATAAAGTTTAACTAAACTAAAGCCATAAAAGTATTTGTCTCTTACTACAGCAATTACACAGTCAAGGTCAATTACAAGTCAATCCGACAAATATTCTTCTATTAAAATAAATTCGTGCTAAATCGGCTATTTTTTAAAGATAATTTATAGATTCCAATTTTAAGATCATTTGCAAAGTCAATAAAAAAACATTTGCATTCTAAACTGCTGCTCAAGCTGCGATTTCGGGTCTACCGCTTGATATATCTTCATTATATATAATATATAATGAAAGATTTACCTCACAGAAGCCACCGCCAGATGTTTGTCTCCTCCCAGATTCATTGTGGAAGGCTGAATGTAGAACTAGTTTCTCAGGGTTAAGTATTCGACGTGTTCCTTCATCTTCATCGGAATACATTATATCTGTGCATTCTACGTATTTATCCTAAAACGAGTTTATTGTATAAATTCTATTCTTAGCTGGATATTATACAAATAAATAGTACTATACAAGTAGTGTTAATATACATTTATATATACTATTTAAATATGTATAAATAATAGCAAAGCATAATGCGAGGTAATTATACGACTCCAATGAAAAAAAAAATTAACATTATTCCACCGAGTCAATATTTTTTATTAAGTGGCTAGACCTTGAACAGAGATTACGGGTTAAAATCCGGACAAGTGCCAGTAAGGGTTTTCCGGATAAGATGCATAATTTGAACTTATAATTCATCTCGCCCAGTAAGCGGAGAAGAAAAATGTCTCTTATATGTTTGTAGAAACATTATTTGTAAAAGGCATTTATGATTTCGATTCGATGCCGCATAATCCATCAATCAAATAACAATGTCTATAAGCGATGGTGGTGTTACGGTGGTGTTGAGGTGGTCCATTTGCTTGGCCGTCTACCTATTTTATATGAAACTAATATTATTTGTAATATTGGACCAAAGAGCCTGTATTGTGGTTTAGATTCGGCCAAAGTTATAAATAAATATTTTAATGAAAGATTGAGAATTAATCTTACATTGCAAACATCACTTAGTTCTGTATTTATGTCCTTGGAACAAATCATATAGTTGTCGATGATATTGTGGTAACGAGAGCCCCAACGTCGTTTGCAATGCTTCTTTGAAATCAATACCACAGTTGTTTCCAAAAGTTCTTGAGTAATTGATTGACTGCGCCGATTAACCCACTGAATAAATTAACAATATAATAAAACTTATGTATATTTACTGTTTTAAAAAATAATAACAAAAAGTAAGGAAATTACGCTTGTTTGCTTTATTAATTTCGATTAGTTTAATATTTCCTATAATTATTATTAACTTTTCTATTAAATGAAGTATAAGTAGTCAAAATATAATATAAGCCGTTTTCAGTTCTGTTAATTATATAGAAATGCTCGACGTTTTTCGTGAATACATGATTCCCATTAACATCGAGTAAACGAGTTGAAAAGACAGTTAGTAATCCTCAATAAACAACGGTATATGACCGAATTGTATAAAAATAAATATAAAATCGTTTTTATATAAAACAAAATTAATCGATTAAAAATTCTTATATCAAATAAATACAAAAATTAAATAGGTATTATTATTATACTTCATTGATGTTTATCGCAATTATTATTTTATTTATATAAAATTATTTCTTTTATTAGTGTAAATTAATTGAATAGTTATTGAATTTCATTAAAATAAAAGTCGAATTATGCAAAAAGGCATCGTTTGCGCTCCACTAAGAAAAAACTGTTCTACAGTAATTCTACACTAAATGACTGTAACACTATTTGAATCTGTGCTAAAAAAAGTTCTGCGCTTATATAGGTTAAAGAAAATTAGTGTTAAAATATATATCATACATCATTGTATTTCTCTGTGGTACCCCATCCAGCTATGATGGCTCTGTTGTCAGGATTTTCATATGTACTGCTTTGGTTATTATAACAAATTGGTTTTGGTATAAAGTCACATCCCCGTATTCGTCTTGTAAAATCAAATTCGTCTTCAACTTTGACGATAGCTATATCGTTGTTCATCCATCTTATGTTGTCATTCTCGTGCCCATCGAATACGTAATCTGTAATAATCATGTGCTTGGTGTTCAACTGTTTTTTTATTGGGGGAGGGAACTGTTGGCGTAGTGGATAGAGCACTGAATCTTAACCAAATTCTTATATTGGGTCCAACCTGAGTATACTGAATTTTCAAGCTCAGCCGTGAAGGTAAATATTGTGAGGAACCCTGCATGTAGCTGATTAAAATCTATCACATAGGCATCTGAAGGAAACGCTGTTACTGTAGTAAGATTTCCCAGCGCAGGTTTAATTGGGAACCAACATTTCATCGGATGTTTTTCTAACCAACACTTACAAGTTCTTTGTATTGCTTTTCCGGTTTGAGTCGTGAATTAAATAGCCCTGCTGTCACTAGTGTCACATAAGTTCCTGGAATATTTGAAATTATAAGTATTTATTGCTGTACTTACTTCGTGGAATACATTTCCAAACTGCTTTCTTTGCCCCGTTTTTTACACAATCGTTGTTATGACGATCGTCTTCTTCGTTATGCCTGTAAAATATCAAGTATATTTAAAAGAAAAAAACTTTAATGAAATAAAAGCTTAACTATGTCCAATACACAAAATAAAGATACTATAATTAAAATCAAGATGTTATGTATATAAAGAGTAACTTATGTCCTTCCTTGAGATTCAAACATATTTCGTACCAAATGTATATATATATACAGGTTAAATGGCTTAGCCATAAAACCTAACAGACAGAGTTATGTTCGCATTTATAATATTAGTACATATGTACATATAAAGATGATTTGAGAACGCCCTCTTTTTAAAGTCAGCTAATAATTTATGATTGTGATCCGTTATACATTACCTATGTGTCCCAGATACAACATAAAAATGTTTCGCATCTTCAATACAAGCGGCTGATGTGAGAATGTACTCGTCGTGTATGATCACGCCCCCGCAGAGCCAGTGCCGATAGTTGTTAAACTTAACATTGCTCGATGGAAGTTTTAAATATACCTAAAATCATTTATTATTAAGATCTGATATCTGTACCGGTTAGAGTGATATTTTGCGATAGATATTAAACGATGATCGCGGGTTTAATGGTGGCTACCATTGATTTCATGTGGTAGTATGTAACATGTATACATACGTATCACTACAGGTATCCAGGTGGTGAGGATGAAAATATGAGATGTCTTGAGTGGAAAAAAAATACTAAAATAAGCAGTTACATCAATAAGTTTAAAAAAAAGTACAGTATTTTTTATAGACCGAAAAACATAATAATTTTCTCTTAAGACTAATGAATAATAAAAAAATTACCATATAGGGTCTGCTGTTCCCAGATTCTTCTCCATTTATGATTCTTCTGGATCCATTAATAAGTAAATTAACGTCACTTATGTTTGCTCTTTGAAGAACTCGGTTTACTTTCGGTGGTACTATCGTCGCTATGCTAATTGACCTAACAGCTAAATACACACAGAAAATATATTTCGATTATTTAAGAAGACCATAGACTTTAAGATCAATCGTGGCCGTGGCGGCCATTTTTAACAGAAATTAGGCAACAGCGCAGGAACCATTTAAATGTGCGAAAATACAGGTGCATTCTGTTTTCTCTTACTATCATAGTCTCATGGGACAGCACTCCGACAGGACTGGAGACTAGCTGCAGGACCAACGGCTTTACAGGCTTTCTGAGGCATGGGATCGTTAGCATTTCCAATTACCAAACTTAAAGTTCCTACTGAAAATTTCTGATAAGGAAATTCAATAAGGTGTTTTTCTTACGATTTGAGCCCAGGACCTAGATCAGATCGGTCAGATAAGAAACTAGTTTCTATGATTGGTGTAAAAAATAGTTACCATCTCTTACAGTACCACTGCCTTTGAGCGATAGTGGTTACGTAACCTCAGGTGTTTAGTTTACCAAAATGTCGTCATATGTTTAGTTAAAAAAAATTAACTACATCATAGTCTTATTAATATAAAATTGACTTGAATTAAGAATGTAATAGAATACTTAATATCGTTTGTAGTTTTTTATAATAAAAAGCGAACATAACTTACCTATAAATAATGATTGTGCTAATAAAAATATACAAAAGGCTTGTCTATAGAAATGAAATAACTTCATGTTTCCTGAAAAAATCCTATGTAATAGAAACGATTTGTTTTACGACTTCATGGTGCATTGTAGCTTTAATTAATTTTATAAATTTCAACTATTTATTACTTATACTATAAGCTAGATTTTAAGAAAGTGAATAAGAATTTTTTTTGTATATTTTCTTGATCGATCTTAATAATGTCCTCCGTGATTTGTGGTCCGTGGCTTGATTTAATTTTAATTAAATCCTTAATTTTACATATATACACCGAATTCGAAAATTTTAAACACAAAGCAGTACTCGTGCATCGGGAACTTATGCGTCAGGGATTGGGATGACAATCCCTTACTATCTTTTATTTATTTTATTTGAAAACAAAGTAAAAATGGCTTAGTAGTTATTAAAAAAATGTATTTATGGATTTAATATAAAACTAGATTATTTTTTCTTTTATTATTTTAATTTATGTATTCCAATACCGCAATTAAAAAAAAAATTTTGTTTAAATAAGTGTAAAGGAATTAGCATTGGTTTATTATTAAGACTAACATATAGTGTACGCTTTAGAAGCTAAACAGGAATTAAATGAAACTGTCAATTTAAGCAAAAATATGTATTCATTAACATTACTTAGGCTTCGTTTGTCTTGTTCGTTTCTTTTCAGTTTCAGTTTTTGCCCTTATTTTATACTTATTGTTGTTTGAATTTGATCTGCAAATATTTAAATAAAAAATGAAGAACACATAGCTACACCTACGAAATAGTTCTACCTGATCACCCTTGGCACTTCTAAAGCCTTTGAGAAAATAACTGAACGGATTAAATATTGCTATCTTCAATAACAATCTTCTAAAAATATGATTGCGATTATACTTTCATTTGAAATTTAATAACTTCATGTTTCCTGAGTCTAAAAGTCTAAGTCGAGATGGCCCAGTGGTAAGAACGCGGGAATCTTAACCGATGAACGTGGGTTCAAACCCGGGCAAGCACCTCTGAATTTTCATGTGCTTAATTTCTGTTTATAATTCATCTCGTGCTTTACGGTGAAGGAAAACATCGTGAGGAAACCTGCATGTGTCTAATTTCATCGAAATTCTGCCACATGTGTATTCCACCAACCCGCATTGGAGCAGCGTGGTGGAATAAGCTCCAAACCTTCTCCTCAAAAAAAGGAGAGGAGGCCTTAGCCCAGCAGTGGGACATTTACAGGCTGTTACTTGAAATTTAATTGTTTTATTATATTATTTTTATTTATTTTATTTACTGGTGGTAGGGCTTTGTGCAAGCTCGTCTGGGTAGGTACCACCCACTCATCAGATATTCTACCGCAATACAGCAATACTTGATATTGTTGTGTTCCGGTTTGAAGGGTGAGTGAGCCAGTGTAATTACAGGCACAAGGGACATAAAATCTTAGTTCCCAAGGTTGGTGGCGCATTGGCTATAAGCGATGGTTGACATTTCTTACAATGCCAATGTCTAAGGGCGTTTGGTGACCACTTACCATCAGGTGGCCCATATGCTCGTCCACCTTCCTATTCTATAAAAAAAAATATCTATAGAATTATATTAATAGGATTTAATAATCTATCTATAACTATTGGTATACTTTACCTATCACGATGATTCGTCCAATCTAATTTTGTTTCAATCAAGCGTGTTTTCGTTGACTTTAATAGCCTTCTACAAGTTGTTCTGTAATTGATTAAATTTAATATATGATGGCTATTTTAGAATTCATTAATGTAGTAATTAATAAAGCCTTCGAATTGGATTCATAGTCATGAAATATTTATATTATCAAACTTAACTATAAGCAAAAAAAATGTGACTTAAATTAAGTCAATGTAGAACACCATTAAAAAATATATTTTTTAACAAAGAACTTCCATATATATATAAAAAAATACTTTTACCCAAGAGATTTATCAATAGCACAGGCAATAACATGTCGGTTGCGCCACACACTAGTATAAAGGAAAGGTCCATAGCATTTCTGAGTAAAATTTGCGGTCATACAAGCCGATATCACACCAATAACAGTGGCACTTCTTCCATAACCAACTACAAGAGGTCCGCCGTGATCGTTCTAAAATTAAAAAAGAGCATATTTATAACATACTACATACATACATGTGAGCATGGCGACGGCGCTACGATAACTGGATCTGCTGATTTGTTAAATTTATATATCCTAAATAACTATAAGATTGGACTATTGAATTTTTTGGGCACATGTAAACAATTTTTGTTCCATGTCATGAGGTGAAAATTTCATCATGAACAAGCTTACTCTTACGAAATAATACAAATTAAAAACTCCTGTTTCGTTAGCTAGTAGTAATATAATTTCTTAATAAGACCATTTACAAAACCACCTTTTTTATTAGTATTCGTTATTGAGCTTATAAACAAAGATAATGCTAGTATTCTTAATATGATAATCACCTCACAGAATCCTCCAGAAACTAATTTCGATCGTCTCAAATGGTTGAAGTGATTAGCTGTATGTACTTGCAATGATTCTGGTTTCAAAATAAATCGTCTGGCCGTATACTGATCTTCAGTTTCTTCAGAGTACACTAATTCCTTGCAATTGATGTCTTGTTCCTTTATAAACAAATTTATTATTAGAACTAAGATTTTTAAGCAAAAAATATAACTTGGTATCATACTAATAATGTACCATCGGATTATTATAGTTAGGGAATAGAGAGTGCACCTGTGTTTGCGCACACACTTGTGCACTATAATAATATGTTCTGCGCAGTTGGCTAATCTTTCTTGAGATTGGCCGCTGTGGCCGAAATCGGTCTGGAGGACCTTAATAATGTATATCGAAACTTTTTATTGTTTGATTGTTTGGGATTTATGGAATTTCATTTAAGTAAAGTGAGCTCAGAGTTTCAAGACGGATATTCTCATATAGACTGTATAGTTAATAAGTTACGTAGTAAGTCGTATAATTTTTGGATAAACGAGATAAAAAATCAGTCCAGAAGATTTTTAAACGAGCGATAGCAAAACTATAACAGCTCAAACAAAACTTTGAAATCAGTTGAAAAGTTTGAAATAATCACAGTCACAGTTAACAGTGAATGTTAAAGTTTACGATAATCGTAAATATTAAAATAAGAACGAAAAAACAGAGGCGTGTATTATCTATCTATCGCCAGTACTGCAGAGTCCTAGCGCAGGGACCGCTATTTAAAAGTGTGTGATATTTTCAATCACGATTTTTTTAATTTTTGAAACACCTACAACTAATACTAATAATATACTAAAACTAAATTATAATAAACTTTATAAAATTATAAACAAAATGTTTAAGCCTAAAAAATAAAATAGACGTATTGTACAACGGGCGGACCTTACCTTGCACAGTTCACTCATCGCTTCAATATCAACGCCATCCTTAGCGCACACCATGTTCTCATCAATGATGTAATGGTATCGTTCCGACCATCGTCTCTTGCATTTCGCCTTTGATATCAATATTACATCAGTTTCTAGCAGATTGGGTGAGTTTTTGTTTGAATTATCAAACATCTGAAAAAACAAAGGTCTTATATTTCTGTGTTACTGTTTTAACTCATTCGTGCAATTTATATTTTGTTTTGATTAGTCTGAAATAGCAATTGAGTTTTGTTGTCGTATGTTAAGTAACTTAGGGGTAAATAAAAGTTTTATAAAGAAGCTGCTATTTGATTCATTTATTAGAAATAAATACTTAGTACATATACACAAGTACATCATTCGAGCTCAATCGATTAGGCGCAACTGGTTTAAAAATATGCGAGATTTGACCATTTTTTTTTTTTTTTTATAGAATAGGAAGGCGGACGAGCATATGGGCCACCTGATGGTAAGTGATCACCAACGCTCTTAGACATTGGCATTGTAAGAAATGTCAACCATCGCTTACATATCCAATGCGCCACCAACCTTGGGAACTAAGATTTTATGTCCCTTGTGCCTGTAATTACACTGGCTCACTCACCCTTCAAACCGGAACACAACAATATCAAGTATTGCTGTTTTGCGGTAGAATATCTGATGAGTGGGTGGTACCTACCCAGACGAGCTTGCACAAAGCCCTACCACCATACTTCACACGGTAACACGAGAACTTAAACAAAAGCTTTTAAATAAAGAAAATTTAAAAGGAGTATAGGAAATAGACGCATGATATAATTAAATAAACTAATATTTCAATAAGCAATTAAAGCTTAATATCTTCTTTATATTAAAAAAAATAGTTACATGACTGAAGCTATCTACGGATCCCCATCCAGCAATAGAAGCAGTAGTTCCAGGCGCTTCCAATGCTTCAGATTGATTGTTAAAAGCGATTAGTTTTGGTGTGAAGTCACAGCCGCGAATGCGTCTTTGAAAGTTAAATTCATCTTCAACTTTCACCACGGCTATGTCATTTACCATCCATCGTATATTATCAAATTCGCGTCCATCAAATACGTAATCTGTAATTATAGTTATCGTATAAGTCTTTAATTCCTTTTATTTTAATTTATATATTTTAATAGAATCATCAAAAAAGTTTTTATTTTTAAATTATACGTTGCAAAGCCTAGGTTACGTATTACCACTTACAGATGCACTACAGCATGCAAGTTAAGACCAGTTAATGTACAATAACTTTGTATTGAAAATCGTTATTAAATAATATAATACAAATACACGTAACACAATTATTTTATATTGAACACCAATGAAACCAAAACTAAAATACAGAGAAACAACAAACAAAGAACAGGCGGCCTTAACACTAAGACAGCGAATACAATAAATAATAGTATAAACTTACTTTAAAAATAAATAACATAACTATATCTATAAATGTATATACCTAACATATATGTACTTTAGGATAATTTTTTTAGAGTTTGATTATTAAGCCAGTGGCTTCTACCGCTTGGACGAACATATATGACAAGGTTTTTGTGAACCAATTGCAATCAAAATGAAGAGACTTTATTCAATATTGAAGCATTATACTTGCTTATTTATAGATAAACTAGAAACTCCCACCCGTTCGGAAAAGAAACACCCAGCCCTGAGAAGAACCGGCGAAAGAAATTGAGATTTAAAACACAAATATATTACTTATGTACTATAAATAATGTGAATATTGCTTTCTTTATTGCTTGAACATGATACGAGACAAATCTAAATCACGCTATTAATGTTTACAATTGCTGTATCATATGTGATCAGCGTACTTTGTAAACTCTTGTTACGATTGTTCAATTAGCTACCTAAGTAAATATTAACTTTGTTATGTCCGGATATTATGATTGTATGATTTTCATTACGTATGAATTCAATTGTATTATTTTGTTTCCACTCACTTTTTGGCACACATTTCCAAACAGCTTTCTTTGCTCCGTTTACGATACATTCATCTTCATCTCCCGCCGGGAGCCACCTGTGAATCAAAACAGCATAGCTAATAGCTTCATTTATCAAGTTAAGTTGGTATGATGGGAAGTGCACTGTTCAATCAAAATGTAGTTTTCGTCTAAATTAAAAAAATACTAATAAATGAGGACTTCTTCTTTGTAATGCCTATCAAACTAATATGGTTAAAATGATGATGATGATATCCTCTTGACTGAATTCGGCCACAGCGGCCAATCTTAAGGGAGATTACCCAACTGTGAGGAACATATTATAGTGCACTCTCTATTCTCTCACTCTCATAATTGAATGGGACGGCAAATCGACACGACCAGAGAGAGTTCAGGCGTCTAACTTTTTATCAGCCCGACTTGGAATTTAAACCCAGGACCTCAGTATCTGCGGTTCTATATCTAGCCACAGACCAAAGAGGCTGTCCAAATAAGGCAAACCAAAATACATTTTACCAGCTTCCAATTTAGACTATTGATTTTGAATCGCGCTTCGGTTTTACCCGTGTTATACGTTATAATTCTGTCCCCAAAGTATATATAGCTCATTGTATAATCTTTAAACCAATAAATTGGACTTGGAGATTCTTAGACTAGCGAGTTTAAGCAAAGGAACTCTTCAGTAATTTATACCTATGTGTTCCTGAAACAACAACAAAATGTTGAGCGTCTTCAATACAAGCGGCGGATGTTAGAACGAACTGTGAGTGGATGATCACACCGCCGCACAGCCAGTTCGAGTCCTTCAGCTTCGGGTCTGTGCCGGATGCGGGGCGGAGATAGACCTTTGAGAGCAAAATATGTAGAATTATAATTGATGGACAAATTAATTATAATAATTATGAGCCCAGGTAGCTCAGTTACACCGTGTGAATCTTAATCGATTATTGCGGGTTCAAATTCACGCAAGCACCACTGATTTTTCATGTGCTTCATTGGTCTTTATAATTTATCTCGTACTATATTATATATTAAAAAAAACTGTAAGTATTAAACTTATATATAAAAAACATTTATTGTTTAAATTAACAATTACAACATTTTTATCTTGTATATTTTTTTATACTATATTTATTTTGTATATTTTTTTATACTTAACGAAATCAATTACTTTTAGTCTTTTGATAAACCACCAACGGTTTATAAAATTGGATCAATAAAAATATTAAAAATTCTTATCTTAGATCCCATTAGGGCAGCGCATCATCAATAAGTAAATTTACTTAGTGGTAGGTCTTTGCACAAGTCTGTTTAAGTAGGTACCACCCACTCGTCAAATATTCTACCTCTAAACAGCAATACATGGTGGGTGAGCCAATGTAACAATAGACACAACGGACATAACATCATAATTCCCAAGGTTGGCAATGTGAGGAGTGTTGAATATTTTTTAAATCGGTGATGTCCAATTACCATCAGGTGACTCATTATATATGACTATAACATAAAAAAACACTGTAATACATAAGACAATATATACCCATACCATATACGGTCTCGTGTCTGTCACTTCACGTCCGCGTAATATTCTTCGCGTCTGATTTAGTAACAACGTTCTTTGATCAACGTTTGTTAGACACGCTGCAAGAAAAAAACAATATTTACACTAAGCTAAGAGGGCGGCTAAGAGGGCTAAGTAAAGTATCAGCTGCAACAACAAACCTCCTTTCCCCTAAGAAGGTTTGCAACCTATTTCACGTTTCTTTTCGTTCATAAATGGAAATGCGAAGTGCCAAAAGTTATGAACGAACTACCAAGCTTGTGCGGCAAATCATTAGATTCGAGGGACTCGAACCCCGGGTCGGAGTAATAAAAGCTATCGCTACAATTTACAAGAAGTTATTGTCCCGTGCCCCGGTTAACACGAAACTTTGTTAATCCTGTATTTGATTTTCCCTAGGCCGATACCTACCATCCTATCAGACTAAGAGAGTGCATCTTATTTCACAGTTATGCACTATTTAGTACCCGCCGTGAGCTGTTTGTGTCTGTGTTGGCGTGGATTCAATTCGTAGGAAGAACAACAATTTTATATCCCTTAACTTAACAGATGTTAAAACGCATCCGTAAACATTAATAAAATATAACGTGTATTAATTTTTACCTTTTTTAAATACAAAATAAATGACAATAGTGATAAAAAGTTTCATGTTTTATCTTAAATCTTAATAAAAATTACAAAGTAACTTTAGTGTAGTTCTGAAGAAAGTCGAATGCAATCAATTTCATGCCTGGATACATTCCATTGCTCGCGTTTGAAATCAAGTTAATGGCCGCTTGTATATAAATATATAAGTGAATTTGCATATAGGTATCACTTATATACCATAGAAAAAAATATATAATGTATATAGCTTAAATACTTACCTTCATAAAAACGTACGTGAAGAAAAAATAGGATAATATTTTTTCACTTTGTGCAAGCCCGCCTGGGTTGCTGCCTATTCATTACATATTCTACATCCAAACAGCAAAATTTATTATGTCCAGTTTTACTCTGTATGGTAGGTAAGTGAGTAGTATATACAGGAAATTCTTTGTGCCTGATTATACTATTCTCTTATGAGGGGATAGGACAATGACAAAACAAAACTTACAATTGCATAAAATAAAATGAGATTTGACATAATACTCATTATAATCGTTTGTCCTGGCTGACTGTCGACGTGCAGCTAAAACTACAAGTCGAGGAAGCTGAATTTGAAGCGGGTACTCATTTGTTTATAATATAGGTTCCTACTTATGACTGACGTAACGTGTTGCCAATCTCATAGTTTGTTTTATAATTCAACTTTGGACTTACATGTAATTCCATCATAAAACAAAGCACTAAACATTACTTTTTACTAAAATACGTAATATAGCTGGAAAATAAGTAATATTGATTCAATTTGCAACACGTAGTACCAGTTCTCATAGCTAGATGACGCTAAACAACAGTTATGGTTTTGCTACTACCTACTAGATGTCGCTATACAAATCTTTAATTGATAAATAATATTCCTTAATATAATGTGTATTTTCCCTAATCTTAAACATTCTAAAGTAATAGCCTGTAGGCAAGTGTCCCATAGCTGGGACTTTTGCTCCTCTTGAAGAGAAGGTTTTGAGTTTATATCATCACGCTGATCCAATGCGAATTTTATTAGAAAAGCAGACAAGAAAAGGGGCTTGACAATCAACTTATAGAAAAAAGTACTACAAGAAGCAGCAGCCACTCCTTACATTGTCAATACGCAGCCAACCATGGGATCTAAGTTATATATCTTAAGGCTATAATAAAATTCTTACAATATTATATTAAACAGTATTTTAGATTTTTAACAGGGTGCCCAAAGCCAACAAAATTTCAGATATCAATCGCGCGTCCCTCGGCGCACGAGCTTTTTTCTATACTTTTTCTATTTACAACGACTTGTAGTATTGATTTAAAAAAAAAATCACGTTGCGCATATTTTACAAATTACTTTAAAGAATAATGTATAGTTCTTTTAACTATAATATTATAATGAATACAAAGCCATATCTTTTTTTTGTCGTAGTCCTCTCGTCCCAACAACGTCGCAGCGACTGATTTATAAAACAAATATCAAACCATACTTTAAACGTTTGTAGGTAACATACGTTTAAAGTATGGGTGATATGCGAAGCGTTGTTTTTCGCAGAATGTAAATGTAGTAAGCACCAAAAGCTTTTTATCATTATAATAATAAAACGAGAGTATTTTACCAATAAACCTTAGACAGTGACAGCCCTATATTATTTTTAAATATGTATTTTTTATAATATAGGAAATGGTGATGAATGGTCACCACAATAAACATTGGCGATGTAAGAAATACTATACTTACATTGCCAACGCGCCACCAACCTTGGGAACTATTCCTTGGGAACTATTCCTTGGGAACTATTCCTTGTGCCTGTAATTATACTGGCTCGCTCAGCTTTTTAACCGGAACACGACAATACTTACTGCTGTTTGTCGGTAAAATATCTGATGAGTGTGTGGTATCTTCGCAGACGGGCTTGCACGGGGCATTGCCACTAAGCAAAATAATTAATATTTTGTTCTTGTCTCAATAATCTGCCTATCTAACTATAAACAGAAAAGTGTTAAGATTAGACGAAATTTCGTGTTTGAGTACCTGGGTCCAAAGCCCAGGTCGGGCCGATAAAAGGCCGGAATTTGGAAATTTGAAGTGTGTACACACTATGCCTCGAAATGAACGTAAGTATGGAGTTTCAAATAATCTTCCACAAATAATATAATAACATATTATTCTATATTTATCAAGAGCTTGTCTTGAAAGGCAATCTACCAACCACGCCAACCGGCTCGTCAAAACTATAGAAATATACATGTGAATGTAACACATATAATATGATACAAAATATATACAGAGTTATATTATATATATTAGAAACATATATGTAATACAATATGACATATGCCATATATATATAAATAATATATCCTGCGCCTGATTTCTTACCGGTCGTGTCAGATTTGCCGTATAATCGGATTATGAGAGTGATTAATAGACTGTGCATCTATGTTTGTGAACTATAATATGTGCTGCGCAGTTGGCTAGTCTCTCTAGAGATTGGTCGCCGTGGCCGAAATCGGTCATGAGGACGTCATTAAAGTAACAGTAACATAGTCGTGTAGTCCATTACAACGGCAGGAGGAATAAAGATAAATAAACAGTATTGACCTTGAATTTAAATTACTTAATTGGTCGAAATCTAAAATAAGCTATAATATTAATTACGGATTCGTAACGGAACGTCAAATCATTCGTGAAAAAATGGCGTTTTGAATGTCGGTGATGTGGATATTGGGAAGTAAAATTAAATGGATTTTAGTAGTTAAGTTAGTTATAAACAATAAAACTGAGTTCTAATGATTCTTACATTCTGTCTGTTCCTATTCATACATTAGTATTCATAGTTCAAGCAGTCCGATTATAGAACAAAGTATCCAAAAGTATTAGGAAAGCTAAGACTACTTTCAAGACACGTCTACGAGAGCATATTTTATCAGAAAGTTCCAAAGTTTGTCGTCTTATGGCATATGTCATATTGTATTACATATATGTTTATATAATATATAATATAACTCTGTATATCTTTTTTTTATTATATGTGTTAAATTCACATGTATTTTTATAGTTTTGACGAGCCAACTGGCTTCTCAATATGGGCTATGATGAGACTGAAGCATTACTAAAACGATCAATATAACATTGACCTAACCTATTCTTTCTTCCTACCCCATCCCTTCCTTATAGTATATGTATTTAGATGTATATATTTATATAGTATATTTTGTTATTAGTTATTGTGTTATTAAATTAAATGATATTTGATTGTTATGTTTATAATGAACAAATAATAAATAAATGTGCTGTCGAATTGGAGGGCGATAGTAGCTACGACACAGTTTTATACTAATGTAGTTCCTATCGTTTTATTGTTTAAGATATGTATAATTTGTTCAAAATAAATAAATAAAATAAAATAACGTTTTGACGAGCCGGTTGGCGTGGTTGGTAGATACTTGCCTTTCTCGCCGAAGGTCGCCAGGACAGACGTTTTTATGCTTGAACATGTCTGTTTGCCCCGAGTCTGGGTGTAATTATCTATATAAGTATGTATATCAGTATTCTGGTTTCCATATCACAAGCTTTGTAAAAGCTTAATTTGAGATCAGATGGCCGTGTGTGAAAAATGTTCCAGGATATTATTATGTTATAGTTTCATGTATATGTATGTATATTTTTGTGTACATTTGTATTGTTTATGATATAATTTACTAATTACCGCTTAAACGGATCTCTGTTTTGCCTAAAGTTTGACTGGCAGAGAATGCCTTCAGGCATTTTGTTCCTACTGCATATTGTGGTGGTCAGAAAAGTTTTTAAATAAATAAAATAAATATATTAATCAAGAACTGTTTGTTGCATTAGCAGAGTTATTAGCAAATTGTATTTGTTTATATACTTCTACATATGTGTAGAAGATTATTTAAAACTCCATACTTCACATTGCATTTCGGGGATAAGCGAAAACACTCACAACTAATCTACTTACTTAAAACAAAATGATAAAAATTAAAATTTGAGTTACGTATACGTTAAACATACAACCTCAATTATTCATAATAATGTACCCATTTGAAGAACAATATATATACAACACGTAGAGATAAATATCATTTTTTTAATCTCATGAAAAACATGCAGTATAATATACATAGGTAACTAGTTTTCCCCCATGGTTTAGATCACTAGTATAGGTAAGGTGGGGCAAATGTTAGGTAGAAAATAGCCTATATTCTTGAGGTACAAGCTTGCTTTATACCAAATTTCATCAAAATTGGTTTAGTGGCTTAGTCATTAAAGCGTAACATGCAGACAGACAAAGTTACTTAGGCATTTACAGCATTAGTATAGTAAAAAATGAGTATATAAATATTACTCCTCTATTAACAGTGAGCGTTTACCAAATAGTTGAATTTAGAATTCATTTTAATTAATTAAATTTTGATGGGTATTTTTTTACGAATATAAATTAATCTAATATCGAATATTTAAATGGTATTTACTTTGAAAATAAAGACAACGTAGCCTAAAAAAAAATCACTTCAACTTTATTACAATACAATAAATTAAAATTAACTCAATTCAGTGTGATCCAAAAAGTATTAAGTACCTACGTGTAAATGCAGCCTTAACGTTATCACTAACAGCGACAAAACGACAACTTCAAATGTTCTATTAATTGGGTGTGTGGATGTGTGTGACTGTCTCGTTAGTCTAGTGGCTTGATGTAAGGCCGCAGACCCAGAGGTCCTGGGTTCAATTCCTAGGTCGGGCCAGTAAAAAATTGTTGCGTTTTTCTGTTAGAAAATTCTCATTAGCAACCCGGAGTCTGGAAGTTGGAAGTGTGTTAACTCCCGTGCCTCGGAAAGCACGTAAAGCCGTTGGTCCTGCTCCTGAACTCTTTCCGGTCGTGTCGGATTGCCGTCCCATCGGATTATGAGGGAATAGAGAGTGCACTTGTGTTTGCGCACACACTTGTGCACTATAATATCTCCTGCGTAGTTGACTAATCTCTCTTGAGATTGGCCGCCGTGGCCGAAATTGGTCTGGAGGACATTATTATTAAATTAGGTGTATTCCACATACACAATTTATTTATTTATTTTTATTAATAATTATTTTAACATTTTAAAACAATCCACAAAATATTACATTATAAGTTCACATGCGCTCAACAATTATAGTAAAAGCTATAAATAAAAATACCGTTCTTAGTTTATCATTCAATCAATAATACACCCTTTACCACTCGAGCTGTCCAAACCAATACCATAAACAAGCTATCTTCAACAATACATTATTTCTACTTATCTATGACCATAACACGAAACCAGGGATCTATTTTATTATAAAGTGCATTGTCTATGGAGGAGCTCGGTTGGCCGAACGTAAATAATTTAACTGTCTTAAAAGATTCAAAAATAGTTCCTAACATTGCCCCCCTTAATATGTACACCATTTCTCAGGCCATAACTGGATTTAAACGGCGCGTTACAATATCACAGGACACGCCTCTTGACATAAATATAGTTGTCTCTTTTTAACTTGGCTCAAAGTAACCTAGAGCGTGTAGTCGTCCCTCTTTCGCGAAAGATCCTTCATGTGCTTACGTCGTTTCGAATTAGAGGAAAATGTTACAACTATATGTATTTATTGTTTCACTTTGAACCTTTTAACAATAGACAGAAAAGCCAATTTTAAGTAAACGTGTATATGATGGGGGAAGCGTTGAAGCGGGACGGTTAAGGAAAGAGACGGGGCGAGCCATTCTGTTAAAGTTAGTGAGTCCAAACGAGTTTTTATGTTTGGAAATCGTATTAAGCTTTTGTCGGAAATTGTTCCACTCAACGGGCATAGTTGAGGCGTTTGTGCGGTCAAACTATCACGTTTGAAGAGGTGGGGTAGCTGATTGGCTCGTTTTTGCTGATATCGTGTTTTGATTCGGTCGCGCGCGGTCGGTTAACGCGGGAACTTTTTGAACATAGAATTTTACTTAAAGAAAATTTAAGCAATGTTCGAATCATAAAATGTCGATTTATTTACGGTGAACTTAGAGTGTCAGTGTTTTGAGGACTTTATAACAAAATGTCGTCTGTGCATTCGGATGACGATCAGGAAGAGATCAATGTGGACTCTGATAGTAGATTATCAGGTCAATATGACAGAAGCATTGCTTCTGAAGACCGTGATTCTGAACATAGTTTTAATGAACGATATAGGGACTCCCCTAACGACCACATGACAGATACTCAGCAGAGAGTGAACCTACCTTTCAGTATATCTCGGTTATTAGGTAAACAATTTGAAGATTTAGACAAACGTCGGAATTCAAGGGAGAGTGATGATAGAAGTGATCAGGACACAGAGTCTGAAAGTGCTAAAGACGATGCGAAAGAAGCTGGGTTGCCTTTAAGTTTTTCTCACAACCCGGGACTTTACCCAAACGGTAGTCTATTGTTAAGACCAGGGCTAGGCTTAGGAGGAGGTTATGGTTTTCCGAGTAATCCGGGGGTTGTAAGAGTGCCTGCACATAGGGCTCTGGGTGCGTTGGGTGCATGGGGCGTAGCCCTAGACCCAATGAGGCAAGCTGCCGCTGCAGCATTTGCGCATCAAGTTGTTAAAGACAGATTAAATGGTGAGTAAATATCTATATTTTTTATATTATAAATCGTTTTTATATTTAAGTAATTAATTATATGAGGTATTCATTAAGTATGTACAATATTACATATAATTATTTATTTTTTATTATTTGCCAACCAGATCTGAAAAAAATATACATAATTATGTATGCAATTTTTCATGGAATATGTGGATATGTAATCATCATTCACAGAATATGTGGATATGTAAATAAAAAGAAAACATAATGACAGGTTTTTATTTTAAAAGCATTTGGAACAGACCTGATGCGTGATTTTATCTTTGAACATTAATATTCGCCATCTTGGCTGGGGTTAATTGATGTTAGTGTTTTTATTTTTAAATGTTACAAATTACTTTATGCTAACAAGACACTTGAAAAATCTAGTTATTTATGTCAAATACTAATGCAACTATCGCTTTCAATTGTCACGTGTAAATCATTTTTAAAAGGACTTTTACAAATGTTAGATTTTTTAACGAATGAAAAACTTCTAACGAATCAAAAATTAATCTCGAAGTCATAAATATTTTTAAGTAGTATGTAAATCGTATCTTTACTCAACAGATAAAATAAAAAAAAAACATCCTTATCTGTCCGCATTTTATGCAATCTGTGTCGTCCACATAAAGGCGATATCCAACAATTATGGTGTAGTGACACATCTAGGGCTACTTTTTTTTGGGTGCTTTTTCCGGTCACGGCGCCTCGTCTACTGTAATTTGTCGCGCCGATTTCGGATTTGTGTATAAAAAAACCTTTTCGACTTTGAATAACCCACTGACTAAAATGGGGTGATTAACTGTGTAGAGATAAATTTGAATTCTTTTAATTACTGCTGTAAAAGTACGTAAATTTAAACGAATTTATGTATATATATTTGCAAATGTATATATACATAAATAGGTTTTTAATATCGTCTGTTGCAAATTGCTTTAACCGACTTTTACTCATACGACTTTATTTCATAATAATTCTTGCAATTGTTTAACCTTGTAATTTATGACTATTCTCTAATTACCTTTGATATTCTTCTACAATCGCCTGATCGTCGTACATTTTACAATTACATCACCTTTAAGTTTTAATAAAAACAACACAACTATCAAAACTTTTCTGCGAAAAAAGGTTAAAACCAATCAAATCCGAACGCGTGTAAAACGGAATTGGGTATTTTTTGCGACCACCCCGGTTCTGAGGAAGTGCGGACGTCCACTCTATAATTGAGACAATAGGTAGCGTGCGTGCGTCGGAAATATTGAAGTGGTGACTAAAAAACACCTTTGTCATTTTAGCGCCAATAATTTGACAGTTCTTTTTTTTTAATTTTTAAATTGACTTCGCAGAGGAAGCGCCTTATAGGTTTATTTTTTTATTTGACCCGTTCGAATTAGTTCAATTACTTTTATACTTAACTTTTATCATATTCGTTTCATTTGATAAAAGAAAATAAAGTGTATTATTTAACGGCAATAAAATACTGATAAATGTAGCTATAGTAAGAATTATTCGCTTAAAATATATTGATACTTAATATTTCCTTATTTAAATTAATACAGATCACATAAAGATAAGACAAAAGATATCAATTTCCAATGTAGTTTGAATTTTTAGGAATAATTTCAAAACTTGTTTTAATAATTAAAATGTCTACTTATATAATATTTTTATGATAGTCAAGTCTCGTGAAGTAATCGAAAAATATTACTACTTAGTACCTCATTACGTGATGGCCAATTACTTTATTTTATTTTTTCCTTTTCTGGAGTATATATAAAATATTCTGCCAATGTCACGTATAAAAGACATATAAATATTTTTATTACTTTGGCGCCATTTTCAATGTCAATATGATAGGTCGTTTTTTATACAAAAAATCCTAATACACGAAAGAGTCCAAGAGTGCGAAGTTTTTATAATTATGTAACGTTCAAATAAATATTTTTCTTGTGCAAAAAAGTTCTGCTTATGTCACGTCTACATATCTACTGCAATACAGAATATAATATTATTTTTTTGTATTTATATTAACCTAAGTGTAGGTAATAAATTAAAAGATTTTTTATCAAAAAATTATTTTTATCAAAATATATAAGATTAATTATATCCTCAATTTAGATAAATAGATAGGAAAGAGAGGATTTGACCTTTAATTTAAATATTTATAGAGGCCTATTATGTTCCAAAAGTTATGTCCATTTGAATTAAAGTATATAATATATTAATAATTTAAGCTATTATAAATCTTTTTAAATTTATACATTATTTAAGTTTATCCGTAATTAATTTACTTAAAAAGTCGTAACGTTGTCGTTGACTGCAGATTAATGCCAATAAAATTGTTTTTTAGAATTAAAATGATGAAATAAAGAAAATACAAATTAGATGACCAATTGAAGATAATGTCTTTATATTAATCAGCATAGTTATATTAAATGAACATGAGATAATATTTTTGTACTTATTCTATTAAGTAGCTACTGCGTAATAGTATATATTTTTTTGTTAATTTTACTTTTAATAAATCATATTAATGTCAATATGATATAAAGCAATAACTGCAGTAGACATGGATTTTGCCACTTTTATTTCCTTCAGAAAGAAATGTTATTGCTTTCTAAGCATTCGTATCATATTATTTAATAAACAAATGTAATTTTTTTTAATTAATCGGATATTTATTATTAAATTGTTCAATTCATGGTATGTAGGATTAGTTTCGTGTTTTTTTTTTAAATTAAATATCGAAAAGTATCCACAGAAAAGTTTTAAAATTGAACGAAGTTGAAGTCAGGAGTTGTCATTACATATTATTTGTTTATTTAAACTAGAAAGCAAAGCTAAATCACGAGATAAGTTAAATCATTTGGAGCGTATCTGAGTGGGACAGTCCGCTAGTTAGCGGTTAGCGTTGTCACTTACCGTCGTTAAGCTGAAAGTCAATCATAATTTGTTTGTCATTTAGGTTTTGGAAGAGTTTTAAGTAAACAAAAATTTGTAAAAGTTTCATATAACAACTACTTTTTCCGATCGATATTATCTAGAGCATTATAATGGTCTAACAAAATAACAGCCATAACGGTCGATTTCAAAGACTATTTATTTGCACAGATTAAATTATATAGCACAGGCGAACGCGTAAGCACAAGTGCCATCAAATAAGTCTAATAGAACAACACTCCAATATGAGCGGAGAGAGATCAAGCGTAGAGCCAACGGTTTTACGTGCTATCCGAGGTACGGAATCATATCACTGGCAAATTTCTTTACTGACAATTTCCCGATAAAAAAACTCTATAGCTTTCCTTGTACCCATTCTGAAATCTGCCTTTCTTATTACTAGAAAAAAACATTTCTGCATTTCCTCCACGTGAAGTGTAAGGCACACGAGCGACAAGTGCGCTCTTATAACCACTAAAAAACCAGTGATATCTTCGGGAGGCGATACGGGATCGCTTGCGCATGCTACTGTGGGAATTTTTACCCACATGGACTACGGGATCTTCTAGTTAAATATTAGCTCCTAGACCAACGACGCAAGTAAAGTTCCTAGTCTAATTATCAATATAGTAAATGATCGAACCAAAGATATATTAGACCGGAAATGTATTCATTTGTCAAAATTAGATTTATTAAAGATTTAGATAGATTAAATTAGATATATATTAGTAATTTATTTAATTTGATTAGCAATTAAATATTTAGTAATCAACCAATTGAGTGTTTACTAATGTTTTCTCGTTATTTTTTAAATTCCTTTGTATACAGACATCTATATATTTTTGGAATCATTTGATGATAGGTATACACCACTCCTTATTCGTCAATGCTTCGCTTATCATCGGATCAAAGGAGTTTATTAATCAACTTAGATTGCTGCTGGTATGTTTATCGTAACTGTCATCTTCTATTTGAAATGAATATATTTTGATAGTATTAATAATAGAATAGATGTAAAACTGTGTCATTGTGAAGATGAAATATATTTTATTAAAATTACCACCATTCTTTGGAATTTCATTGTGCATGCGCAAATTGGATGCCAATTAGCATTGTAGGTACATTTGCTCCCAACACATAAGCTTGGGTTAGCTTATCAATAATCTTTGACTCTTTATCAAATTTGATGATCTTATTCAAATTAAAATAAATATTATCAATTTGTGCTGAATATTAATACAGTCACTACCTCTTTTTTCTAAACTGCTATTAAATATGACGACAAGTTTAGATAAGATTTACAAAAACACGTTTAATAAATTTACGTACACATGTTTTCTAACAATTTAGCATTTTATCTATAACATAATGGCTTTCCATTCAATTTTGGAATGCTTTTTACAAAATAATAGCTACTAAATCGATCATTGTTTATTTAATACAAGAATATGAAATTCACGCTTGTCACGTTAATAGTCTAAATTTAAAAAGGGTGACACTCTGAAACTCTGTTTCTAATAATATTATCTACTAAAACCTTTTCCGAAACGTGCTGCATTTTCTAGTATTTTATGTATATTGGTTAAGTAATTTTCTCAGTTCCGTATTACAACAAAAACATCTCTTTTTGTAGATTTAACGGTACACTTTCAACATACTACAAATAAACATGGTGAGGTACTAACCACTCAAAAGGATGAGCCTTTGATTCGACTAGATATTTAGACAAATCTACTAAAAACGCACCAACATAAACAAACCAACTGGTTTATATTATATTAGCATATCATTATTTCAATTTTGGTATTATTAATTTTGATTTAAAACAATAAAACCTTTAACCCAGCAATTCGTACACTTTGTATTACAATATGATTATCATCCAATTCACACATACAAGTTCTGCCCGAATGGCATTCTTGTATAGTAATGATGATGCCAGCCTGACTGTCTGCAGTCTCGGAAACCAGTCTCAAGAGGGACAAACTATGTGTGTGCAAGCACAAGTGCATTCTCTAATCCCTTACTTTCATAACCAATGGGATAGTAAATCGGACACGGCGAGAAAGAGTTTAGGCATTCTAGGTTATCATTTATGTTTTTATTTGTTTATAGAACTGTAATTGATATATAATAAAATAAAACCTTACACAAAAAAAAAAAAATTAAAACGTCTGATCTTGTGTAAGGATAGGTACTTGTAATAATATATTTTTTTAAATCATTATTACCGTTATACAAGTTATAAAACAAGTATTTTCTTGTCTGATCTTATTACCCTGTCAATACCGATTTTTCTCAAGTCGGTCGTGATCGTTTCGCGATCAATGGAGAGTGTAATCGGCCATGTTTCTCGTAATGAGCGGTCATTTCCGCCCTAACAGCCATTAGGAACCGCTGTTTTACTTTATGCTTACCTTACCAGACAGTCTGAGATAAGAATTGTTTTACACGATTAAGTAAATTAAATTATTACTTTGCTTGCTTACTTATTAAAATATAATGCAAGCAATATATATATTAAAAAGCGATATATAATATTAAAAAAAGACGAGATGGCCCAGTGGTAAGAACGCGTGAATCTTAACCGATGATCGTGGGTTCCCCGGGCAAGCACCACTGAATTTTCATGTGCTTAAGTTGTGGTTATAATTCATCTCGTGCTTGACGGTGAAGAAAACATTGTGAAATCTGCATGTGTCTAATTTCACTGAAATTGTGTCACATATGTATTCCACTAACCCGCACTGGAGCAGCGGGGTGGAATAAGCTCCAAACATTCTCCTCAAAAAGGGAGAGGAGGCTTTAGCCTAGCAGAGGGACATTCACAGGCTGTTACGACGATCATTATATTTTAAATTTACTTAACACCATTATCAAATACAACCAGAAATAAGAGAAATGAGTATAAAATAAAACTATAAAATTATCTTACAGGGATAAGAACCTCTGTAAGATAATTCTTCCAGCACATCCAAGATTAAAAAAAAAGTATTAAAATCAATTATAATATACGGTTAAAATGAAATATATATTCATATAATAAATGCGAAAGTGATTTTGTTTAATAGTTTTCTTGTTACGTTTTCACGTTTTACCTACTGAAGTCATCAACAAATTGGGATTACACGTTGTCAGAAAGGCACATAACTCACGCGAGCAAGAACTAACCTTATGATAAAAAATAACAAGCAATATTAGAGAATATTTTGCAAACTTCATGATTATGAGACTATTAAAGAAAAATAAAAACTTATTGAAATTTTCATTTACTTGCTTTATGAATAAATAAACTTGACCGTAAATAACTAATATTTTATATTTATAAAATAATTACTAGAATACTAAGTCTTTTCGGTAGATCTAACGGCCGTACATATAAACATTGCTTAGCGACTGTTAAGCACTATTTTCTCTCTTTCTGTCATTATTTGAAAGAAGAAGACGCATCATCGTTTAACTAATCATTCACTAAATAACGTTTACCGTAAGGCGGTAAGTAACTAACCTAAAGTAAGTATTACGCACGGGTGGTAACTTTACGTTTAAAAAATCTAATATGATGATTAAATATAATATAAATAATATTAATCATTACAATAAAATATATATTTTTTTTATTTTGCTTATAATTAAGGAATTTTCAAACCAATAAAGTTAACGAAAATATTTAAATATATTGATGAAATAGTTGTGACTCATATTACTGTCATCGCTATCAAATATCATCATCACCTTGTAAACCGGTAAACAGCGTATAATTTACGTCTGTATCGCTACCATCAAGATCTTATCTCAATTAAATCTATCGATAAACATGTTGCGATGTTGACCTCTTGTGCTGAGATTATACTATTCATATTGGAATTTTGAATAATTTATTCGAAATTAGAACAACATTTTGGGAAGGATGACAGCAGTTTTTTTTTCTAATTTTTTTTGGGTACGATTATATATGGCCAAGTGATCGAAAGTAGTAATTTTTACGTAACCTTTTATCTAAGATTCTATGTTATTATGTATATAATTACACTTGCTTACTCCGGACCGGAAACGGAAGAGAGCGATACACATTCATGGAATAAACAATCTGGATTACGGATGATAAAGACATGCGTCTTCAAGTCCGACCGCCGCCGGTGAAAAGTTTCACACCGGTTTCTTGTAACATTCCTTTTTTAAATGCCTTAATGGATAAAACATATAGATATGTAATCAACGAAAATTCGAACAGACATACACTATAGACATTTCCCTATTTGTGTATACAATGCGGCATATACTCGCGGGTTAAAAACAATCTAATAAGAGTATAGAGGTAATGTACATTAAACATAAGATAATTTACTAAAAATACATATACATATTAAATATAACGTATGCGCAATATTTTTTATAACAATCATAAGACTGTGTTCTATGATGACAATGAGCGTGTGGAAACTTCAAACATATATATCTGCTAAGTTATGCAATAGTTATTAAAAAAACAGTTATATATCTAGAGACGTGATCACGTGATCAATGCGCAGCTGCGGAACTATAATGAACATTTTGTGAGTGAGGTATTCATTAAAATGAATACTTATAAAAGGGAAGTAAATGTGTAATTACTTGTCTTCATATATAAATGATATTGATTCATCTTATCTATTTATTTTTAAAAAAAATTAAGCATAACCTACCAGCGGCAGATGGTTTTATATGAAATGCTCAAGCTGGTATAATATCCGCGTTGGTTAGCAATTTATATTTCTGCCCGAAATGCACGGCTCAAGGTCTTGAATATGATTAATAATTGCGTAGCCTTTATTCGTTTCTTTATCAGCTGCATCTTTTCAGCTATAGGTTCTATTCATAAAATTAAAAAAAAAAAAAATTGTGTTAAATAATTATTTAATGTATTATGATCTAATTTTGTCTAATAGAATTTAACGTCTTTGTTATTATATTATGGGATAATGTTACGGTAACCGCCATAAGAAAAATTGTATAATTTCAATTAATTTTTTTTTATGTTAATGTTTTAATGTAAATAAACAATTTTACGAACTTAAATTAATATTTCCAAAAGAAAAGACGTATATAATATACAAACATAACGTCAAAATAACAAATATAATTTAATCTAAAGTTAAAATAATTTTAGAAATATTATTTTAAAATAATCTTAAATTCTACCACTTCTAATTATGACAGACGCTATAAAAAACTAAATACAATTATATTAAACTTAAATTTTAACCAGCTCGTCTAAAACTATATAATTAAAGACGTGCTAATGAAATTCACATAAATAAAACCGGACTTTTGACAACCCTAACTCACAATCCCGTAGAACGTATGTAAATAATTACAAGTCGATTTTATAGGCTTGTAATACAACGAATAACAGATTCAAAGACTTGACAACAGATTACAAAAAAGGGTATGTAATCTGTGGCAACAACATTATACAACCTCATTTTGTGATGTCGTTTTGAATTTTGAATTCGTGCTTGATTCGTTTGTAATTTGTTGCTTTTTCATTATAAATATATAAAGGTTTAAATATTTTTATATTTAACATAAATTGTACGTATTAACTGTTAAATAAGGTGGTTTGCTCAAGAGCGTCGCGGTAACATGCGCAAGCGATCCCGTGGCGCTCCTCGTTAAGACGGAAAGGGTACCGCTGGTTTTTTAGTAGGTATTCCGATATTTGTAGCGCGCTTGGCGCTTTGGACACCGGCGAGCAACAGTTCCCGTTGGGGAAACGCGTAATGCGTTTTTCCAGCGTAAAAAAGGTAGTTTGCTCATAGTTAGTTGATTAATTTTAATACTACGAAGCCAATTAATTGTAAACCCACGCCCTCGATATATGCAGCCTTATAACTTGACCAACGAGTCTGGCTCGATGTATTTTTTTTCTTTATAATGTCCCTTGTGCCTGTAATTATACTGGCTCACTCACCTTTCCAATTGTAACACAAAAATACTATGTGTTACTGTTTTGAGATAGAATATAATATCAGTGTGTGGTTTCTACCCAGACGGGCTTGCAATAATCCCTATCACCAAGTATTTATATATTTCGGAATAATCTTACATGTGTTTAAAGCGATTCATATATTCAATGTTATTATTATATCCATAGATGTGGACATTAAAATAAAACCTTGGAATATAATTTCGTTGCTAATCATCATATTTTGTAATCAATTCGTGTTTAAAGAATCTTTTGTATCGGTTTTCTTTTACCATTCATAATTGTCATGGATGGTATCGTTAATTATTATTATGCATCATTTCATATTATATTTCATTATATTTTCTAGCCATCACGTTAGCTAGAACACTTCAATCTTGAGCAAATGTCATGGGTTTAAATCCAGAGAACACGCTTTTAACCTTTTGTTTACCGAACAATAGGACTTTTACAAACGTAATAGGTAGAAGTGTTTTCTTTTTTTAAACACATAAAATGTGTCTTGTTTCTAAATAGTTTAAAATTTTAATAACAAGAGACATATCAATACTATTAAGCCTTTATAATATAAATTGATAAACAAACAGTCGTAAACGATTTTTATTCACTACCTCTGAGGTCCGCCGACCAATCACTTAATCACGTGATGAATTGTGACGTATAATTGACATTTTAAAATATACAACTTTATTACTTACCGCTATTTGAGTCAATAAACGCGCCATTTAAAATGAACTTGCTAATATTATCAGTGGGAACTAAGGGCTATTTAATTCTCGTATATTATTATTTTAGTAGTCATTTATAAATTACATTATTTCTAAAATAAAACTAATTGATCTACAATAATAAATAATAATATATAAGGCATTGTTATTATTTATATTTGTAGCGATTAGCGTTTCTTTCATTTATACATATATAATATATGCTATAAGTAGGTAGACTGGCAAATGAGTTAACTGTAAGTGGTCAACACCGCCTATAAATATTGCTACTGAAAATTTAACCGTCCTGAATAAACAATATTTACTTTTACATGTATTAAATGAAATAACATAACAAATAAGGTTTTATGGTTTATGAAAATACTATAACCTCTTTGGTTAACGTATGCCGCAAAATCATCGACACAGTAAAACATTGGCACACCCTTCTCGGAATTTCCCGAGGGGTATTATGAAAATTTGACGCGCCCCGATATGTGATGATATCCACACCGACTCTGTATAAAGCCCTTATATTATATTCTAAATATTTTTTCATAGAACGATTGTCTTACTACTAGAAATTTAGAGATGGCGTAATATTATTGCTGTATATTAAAAAAAAAAATTACGACATACGGCAGAAAAAAACACGAATATATTGTTTTTACTATATAATATCTAAGTATAGTATAATAAAGTTTTATTTAGTGGTAATATCAATTACCTAAACATTATAAATGTAGTCTAATATTTATTTTTAATTTGTACTACAATAATTTGACAACTGCCTTAGATAATTCTAACTTCTAAAAATATACTTATACTTGTTGGAGCGCCTGATTGTTATTTGAAACAACAATGTAAACCTGTGTACCGTCAACTTAATTTTACTTATAATTACCGCTCAACGTCACCGTTTGATGGTGATTATCGTTCTTACCGACAACGATATAATACACGTTTTAAGTTATCCAAATTCGCCTGTTTTGTTTCGTCGAGTCAGTTATTCCCGTACATGGTCCATAATCGAGCCTGATTATATCTATTTCAGAATTAAAGAAGATAATCAATTAATCAGAATTCAATTACGTCTCGCATATGTATTAAAAATGCCAATTCTATAATAAAATATCCAACAATAATGTTTTAATATATAACAAATAATTTTAAAGAGGTTTTATTGTAATCAGCAATCACTTACAGAATTTAGATGTTGGCTGAATGGACTCTAAAATAAAAATAAACTTACATCATATGAAAACTAATAACTTATGTCAGTTACGACGTACGTTGCCTTTAAAAACGTATGTTATTTTTGCTGTAACCGTATGATATTTTTGCTTTGAACTGTCGCGTTACTATTAAATCATAATTTTATAGACTTGGTAATCGATTTTGTTGTCAACCCTACATATTGTTTTTTAAAGAGGCATAAAGTAGACATATTAAGGAGATTAAAATATGAAAACCTAGATACTGTTCATTATTCTTAGCGTATGTGTACTTCTTATACTTGATATACTTTAACAAAACTTTTATGCAGACGTGAGACACTTGCCTTTAAATAGATTTGCAATTAAACCTTCATTTAAATTATGAGCTAATTTTATTTTTTCGTTGAACAAAACATTTAAGAAAAAAAAAAGTTATTTTGTTCTTCTTAACTAAGATAATAATTTGAAAAATATTTATATATTTTTTTATTGAAATGGCCCAGTGGTTAAAACGCGTGAATCTTAACTGCTTAATTTGTGTTTATAATTCATCTCGTGCTTGACGGTAAAGGAAACATCGTGAGGAAACCGGCATGTGTCTAACTTCACTTTAATTTTGCCACATGTGTATTACACTAACCCGCATTGGCAGCGTGGTGGAATAAGCTCCAAACCTCCTTTAAAAAAAAAGCAGAGGAGGCCTTAGCCCGTTTACAGTGGGACGTTCACAGGTTGTTACTTTACTCTTTTACTTTTTTTATAATTGAAAATTGAAACAATGTTTACAAACGTAAACATCTTAAGCAATCTTTTATTTTCTTTAATGTTTTTGGCTTATTTCTAACACATTAACAACTCGCCACTACCTACAACAGTTATTACTAAATTCTGTTATATGATATATGGAATGAATATTCTTATGACTTTAAATATATATATAATAATAGTAATAATAGCCGAGATGGTCTAGTGGTTAGAACGCGTGAATCTTAACCGATGATCGTGGGTTCAAACCCGGGCAAGCACCACTGAATTTTCATGTGCTTAATTTGTGTTTATAATTCATCTCGTGCTTGACGGTGAAGGAAAACATCGTGAGGAAACCTGCATGTGTCTAATTTCATTGAAATTATGCCACATGTGTATTCTACCAACCCGCATTGGAGCAGCGTGGTGGAATAAGCTCCAGACCTTCTCCTCAAAAAGGGAGAGGAGGCCTTAGCCCAGCAGTGGGACATTAACAGGCTGTTATTGTTATATAATATATAACTATATAACAATTAACTATATTTTTTTTTATTTAACGATGAAAAGTATATACTATAAGCGTTTGTATTCGTAACAATATATTTTCTTTACCTATATTACGTAAGACTTTACCCTATTTTACGGATTTTTCTCTCTTTCTATGATCTGTAATTTGACATTCGAAAGAAGAAGACAAAGCATTGTGTATCTATACAACCGCGATTTATAAAAGGTATTACTAACCTTTTATATACGGCTAAGCTATACGAATAGGTAAAATGTCTGCATTATCGACCCCTTGTCTAATATTTAGCTTAAGGTATCAGCTGAAGTTTGATATATTTTATCGGCAATCCATAACGTGATAGGTCATAAAAACCGCCATATTTCAAATGTGTTAATATACGAGAAAGCTACCGACGGGAGACGCGGACATACATAAAATATTATATTGCTATTTATAGCATATAGAGAGATTAGATCATTCGGGGGGATGTGACATTTAAAATGTTTGAATATTATTATGTATATAGATTATATATATTATGTATGTATATATGAAGTCATGAGCAAGTGTCGTTTCGTTGGATACGTGATTAATTAAAAAAAGAAGTGTCACAATTACTAAAACTTAAATCAAATGTGTTTTAATGTTTCCAATGACTGATCTGTTTAACTAGAAGTTATTAGAATTTATTATTATTATTATTTAATGACTTTATTGCACACTCACAAGGAAAAAATACAAATACAAGTAAAAAAAGGAAAAAGAAAAACAAGAAAAGAAACAATGCTATATAAACATAATTGCTGACTGTAATATGATGCATGCAAAGGGCATATTTTATTGAGTGTTATATGTATTTAAAACTACTATTTAGTAGCTTAGTTTTTTTTTATAAGTACGTGGTCACCAACACCCATAGAAATTGGCATTGTAAGAAATGTTAACCATCGCTTACATCACTTATGCGCCACCAACCTTGGGAACTAAGATGTTATGTCCTTTGTGCCTGTAATTACACTGGCTCACTCACCCTTCAAACCAGAACACAACAATACCAAGTACTGCTGTTTTGCGGTAGAATATCTGATGAATGGGTGGTACCTACCCAGACGAGCTTGCACAAAGCCCTACCACCTGTAATATTTGTGTATTGTATTTGTGTTTGTGTATTGTAATGATGTACTTGTGCAAACTTTATTGGTTGTATTATCTTTATATGAATGTGTTATATTGTACTGTTTGTTTCCTAAATTAAACAGTATATTTATTTAATGTTTATTGTATATAAAAATAGATATATACATGTAAAGTTTAATAAACATGGAAGGCATTATCTATCAGTCAACCCTAGGATGGAAGATATAAAAGTAATTAATTAAATATCGAAATACACTCACCTAACATCATTTTCCCGTCAAAGAATAATACTCTGAATTGCTTTGTGCATGTGAAGGGTGAGTGACCCAGTGTAATTACACAAGGGATATATTAAGATCTTCGATTCCGTTGGCGACGCATTAATGGTGTAAGGAGTGGATTATACTTGCAATGTCTTTGAGTTAACATGACTTATTATTTACTTGCAGTATAACATTATATATATATAGAAGCCGAGATGGCCCTGTGGTAAGAACGCGTGAATCTTAACCGATGATCGTGGGTTCAAACCCGGGCAAGCACCACTGAATTTTCATGTGCTTAATTTGTGATTATAATTCATCTCGTGCTTTACGGTGAAGGAAAACATCGTGAGGAAACCTGCATGTGTCTAATTTCACTGAAATTCTGCCACATGTGAATTCTACCAACCCGCATTGGAGCAGCGTGGTGGAATAAGCTCCAAACCTTCTCCTCAAAAAGAGGAGAGGAGGCCTTTAGCCCAGCAGTGGGACATTCACAGGCTGTTACGGTATAACATTATATGTACATTAGATATAAACATCAAATATATAGACATGAAAGAAAATAATATTTACTTTGTTTTATTATTTTTAAAAAGAAGTAATAGTTGAACTAAAGAACAAAAATGTTTAACGTGTGTTTCTTATTTTTTTGCAAGTGTCTTCTTGAACAATGTCTAATTTTTTTTTTATTACTATGGAGGAGAATTAAAGGTTTGCAAGAATCGCTTATATCTATCTGTATCGATGTTATTAAATATTTTATAAAACTATTAAAATAACGAAGGTCGTACAATTATAAAGTGAAAATAGTTTTAAAAATAAAACTACCTTATTACCTTAAAACTTAACTTTTATTAAATAGCGGATCGGCAAATGGATCACCTGATGGTATATGGTCACTACCGTCCGTAGACATTAGGTCTAAGATGTTATATAACTTGTGCCTGTAGTTACACTGTCTCACTTTCACTTCAAACCGGAACGGAACGATACTAATTACTGTTAATAATATATGTTATGAATATGGAAGAATATCTAATAACAGAAAAACTTACCAAAGAGCTAAATTATATTTGAAAAGTCAGTATAATTAAAAAAAAAAACGATTCAACAAAAATACCATTTAAACGTTAACCAAGGCTTATTGCTTGTATTTAAGTTAAATTTACATAAAAGAGAATCCGACTTATTATGCTCAATTAAGTTATAACATAATCCCAGTGGTCCCGCGATGACAACGCTTGGACAAAATTTTAATGATCAAAACAAGCGTGCGGGTAATAGCGACTAATGCATGAGAATACACGATGGCTATAATTAGCTGGAGGTTGCTATGAAATACCTTAACCAAACTAAAAACTGTTATTTTACATGGAAATGACAATTTTCTATTTAAAACACTAATGCAAAAAAAAAAATCGTCAGAGGACACCTTGCAGATGTCAAAAATCGGATTTTGTAATTAAAGGAAACCACTAAATAAAAATATATTATTATAATACCTCGGAATACATAGAATATATGCGTCACATACACACAAGGGAATAGACAGCGTGAAGCCGTTTGCCGTAACGGCATACGAGTGCAAATAGAAGTTTCATATCAAGAAGGTTTTAAGCTATAAAATATATTTTATGCAAATAACTTCTAGATGTATTTTCTTTATTGCAAACTTAACAAATCAAATGTAAAGAACTAATAAAAATTTAATACCATTTCAGATAAACATAAATGCACAAACGTGTGTTAATAAAAATTACTACTCATACATTTATGTATAGTCGTATAAAAATATAAATTATTTATTTAAATTAGCCTCATGGAAATAAATCTGAGCGTAATAAGAATCTACAGGATTTTTATTACAAATAAGCAAAATACTTGTTTATTTTTAAGTTGCAACTTTAATCTAACTGTACCAAGCACTGCCTTGTACCAATAAAATATAATTTCCTTAAAATTATTGTGTATTCTTTATGCTTTTTTCCTCATTTAATGCTTACATTTCTACATAATAAATCATAGAATATAGAGCATAATTTTATAAGAACTCTAGTGTCTAAGTGCACTGTAAACTGCACTACGTTTTAAGACCGTATATGGAGAAGTCGAAAGCATTAAAGGCACATATAGAAGAAGTGTACTAAATATACAAGAGAAATAGCAGCACTAAAAGGAAAACATCATAAAGATTGCCTTTGTTCAACGGAATGAATGCAACATTGTTTCTAAATGCAACCGAACTCGTATTCCGATTGCAACCCGCTTTCAACCACTGAATTTTCCATGAGTTTCACAGTACACTCGATTCAGATACGTTTGGTAACGTAACTAGCGGGGATTGGTATCGGTTGTTGTGTGCAATATGTATGAGTTTTTTGTCCGTTCATTTTTTCACTCCGGACCACTGTCCGACGTAATTGAAAAATGTTGCGTCGCGCTACCGTATTTTTGATTTCGAATCGGTGATTCAGTATTTACGAGCAATAAAGGCAATTCAGATGCAATTTATAAAAGGTATAAAAAAACAAATTTTATCGACTACAAATTCGTCAATACTAAACGCGTTTTAATGTTGTGTGAAACGATTGATTGTTATACTGTCGTAATTAGCATCGAATCGATATCGAAAACGATTCCAAATCGTTAAAACTTTTCGAAAAATACAACAATAAAACAAATATTACAGTGTAAATAATTTATAATTCAAACTTATGAGTAACGAGGAGGTGTTAAATCATACGGCACAGTGGGCTCAAGTGAGCAGGCGTGGACAAATACGACTATTGGAGTGATGGAACGACTACCTCTAATCCCCAGCGACGTCTAAGTCCAATTAGACGTCAAGCATTCGTCTTCCTACGCCTCCCTGTAGGGTGGCAAATAAATATGAGTGAGAATTTCCCGCTTTTAAATTTGAAATATGGAACGCTAGTGCCGCGAAATTTGAGTCGACGCTTTACGATGAATAATTTTTTAAAACGTGCCTGGAATGGGCTTGTGAAAAATTAAACAGATGCATTGAAGTACGTTGTTATTTTATATTATCTGCGCTTTGTCTTTACGGTAGATTGTTTGATGCCTCTTAAAAAACTTATTATTCATTTTTAATCGTAAATAAAAATGGGCTAGGATTTAAATGAATAATTTCAAATTAAAACAAATATGTATGAAAATAAGCACACATAAACAAATTTATTATAAAAATGATATTTCAAATTCGTTCATACTTCAACTTAAAGCAAGGGTAAAAGGGATTCAGCCCAAAGGTATAATATCATTAAGGGTTACACTGAAACGGTTAAACCCTTCAATGTTAATTTGTTTGTTAATTTTTCTTCGCGTTTAACTTAGTGTTATTGCATTTAAAGTAACCCTCTTCACATTTTTGTTTTCATTATCATGTTAATTGGCTTGGAAATATAAAAAGATAAGACGTGCAAATGAGAAACTTTTTAAAATTTTCCTTTAGGATCTTAAATTATGAATAATCGTTTTATATTTTATCATTTTTAATCCAAAGTAATTTATTATTTTCAATTTTTTTTTCTATCGTAGGATTTATTATGTTTGATTATAAACATTACAATAAAATTAATCTAAATCGGTAAATTCACAAATCAAGACAATACAGGTACCAGTTTCATTAATACAATTAATATATAATAAATAAATTTAAATAAACTGTTCTTATAAAAATAAAATTAATTAATTCTTTTCGATATTAAAGTATAACATTTGACGTCTTTGAAATACAATTAAATAAATATCATTAAAAAGAAAAAGATTTTATGCGATCTATTTTTACTGGCTCTTTTGAAAGTCTTAATAAAAAAATATATACTTTTTACAAAAATATAATTAATTACGAACGCATACTTAAAAAACAAATACGTTTCAGTTTTAGGGAATTGTTTAACAAAGGAATATAAAACCTCCCGCGTACACGAGAAACGCAAGCCATATCGTGTGGGCACGCATGAATCATACCCTAACCGGATTAGACCCACCAAATCTTGTTATACCACCCTTCTCACTGATGCCGTGACGTAGGTATTTGTTACGTATACATTATATGGTTTTATATAATCTGTGGGATTTCATAAAACAATATCTCTATTTATATTTGTTGCGGTAAAAATTAATAATATATTTTATGTTATAGATTTATAAATAAATCGAATCGAAAGTAATTATTTTTATTAGGATTGGCTTATTTTTGTATATGAAATATACTGACAAGTTACTATTTAATTACTACTACTACAATGCGCAAAGTCATGCACAGAGTCTCAAGATGCGTCGATTCTTCCGGCTCTCCGCCTATGGATACAGTCGTTACCCGACATCGTTTCACTTGGCTGAAGAGCGCCCTACCCTGCGTTCGCGATTGGCGGTCTCATCTGATACAACGGCCATCTGTCCTAACCAACCCCCTGCACTGCAGACTGTTTTACAAGCTCTGTCGGTTTTTGGGCGAATAATCTCTTTTTTTTAGTCCTACAAAGACTCCTAGCATAGTACGCTCCAAGCCCGGCTATGTGGACTACACCCTCAGTTACTGGCGTATTTTTTGAAGACCTAAATATAATTCCTTGTATATAATATATTCCTCCTTTATTTTAAATATAACATTTATTATTATAATAATAATATATCTATTTAGGTATATATTTTTAATTATTATTTAAATTAAATTATAGTGGCAACATCTGTTATTCAAAAAATTCGTCACTAACAAAAATATATATTTAGGTTACTGTTATATTCAAAAGAATAATACACATTTGGATTACCATTTTATGATGAAAACTGCCACTTTTCAAACTTACGTCAATACAATAAAAAATAGTACTTAATTATTTTTGCCAGTACTGACAATATTCACATACATTACACCCCCTTTCTTAAATTACCATTACAATAAGAAATATATAAATTAAATTATCAAACAATTAAATATATAAAAAAAATCACATCACATGACTTTAAAATACATAACACAAAGAACAATTTTCTATAACTAATTTTATATTCATTACTACAATTATTTACTAATGTTTGTTCAATCTGCTACTTAAAAATGTAGGAACCCAATGTTTGTTGTTTGTTATAATTATTACGCGAATTACAAATTAACTAGAGATTAAATTAAATTTAAACATGTTTGAAATAGAACTAAATTTTTATAAATAATAATAAGCGTACCTAAATAAAAGTTTTTTATTTTTTTTATTATTAAAATAGTAAATAAAAATGATATCCTGAGATATTCATATTTTTTTAATAAATCCGGGGTCATTTTCTTACATGTGAAGCATGTTTTACAAAACAAAAAACCTATTTCAATGTAAAGTTATATACACAATTTGTAGTTCATACATAATTTGTGGTCACGTAAGGCCGCCATTACACTCGCTCAACCAATTAAAACATATCGTTTAACTTCGTTCTGTTTTTAAAAGATTAAACTGAAATACAGGCACGAAATGCAAATAGTTGTTTGTTAATTGGTACAATATTTGATAAAATACATAATATATATTATTGTTTTTCTTTTATATCTTCTATAAATTAGATCTTTATCATAAGAATAACAACTAGTATAACTATATATTTGTAATGCTATGCCAAATTAATTAATATATATACATATATATATATATATATATATATATATATATATATTAGCACAAATAATATATATAATGACTATAAATAACTATGGATAAAAATAATTATGAATGCCACTAATAAAGATACGATTTTATTTGGGCTTATAAACAAAACATGTTTAATAATTTAAAATTTGATTTGATTCTATTTTTCGATTACTATAAAATGGTTACAAATAAACAGCAAAGGCCTTTGTTGCATTTAAAGGTTAAAAATTAAATGAGTTTTAACAATCGTATTGCCAATGAGGTTTGATAATGGAGGATCAGATTATAAGGTACCATTGGCATTGAATGCAATACTAGTTAGTATCGACATGATCTCATCTCACGGGCCATTTAATGCAAATCGATCTATTACGGAAAATACCGATCATTACCGACCGCTGGACCAATCACAGCGCGCCGCTTGAACGAATGTAATTTATTGAGTTTCGAATTTTAAAAACGTAATCACCTCCCGCCATCTTGGGAGTAATTTCGAAAAGAGAATTGTAACTGGCAGTTTAAAACGATTGCTAACAATTACGACTTCTTTTTTAAAGAACCTTTTTTGGCTATTATGAGATTTCTTGCGGTTTGATCTCCAAGTTAAGTTTCCACGAACGCCTATGTAATTTAACATTTATTAAGGATGAAAAATGTTGATTACAGTGTACGTATTATAATACCAATCGTAGCGATTCATACTTAATGCGGACTTTAATGAGTTTTTTATTTATTCATGGCATTCTGTAATCGTCGAACATTATTCAACTCGATTAAGTCGTGATTTCAATTACAAAGATAAGATTTAAATGTACGAGTATGACTGAGTAATTTCTGTTATATTTCAGATGCTATTTTATGATAAATCACTACACCGGAATTGTATAATACTCATTCTTACAAATTTCCTCAAATTTCAATAATTTTATAGTCATTTAAATTTGCTTATCGAAATATGAATTGACTATTTTTTTTCATCATAATTTACAAAGTATAAATGTATAAAGCTTTTTTATGTTGTAATGTCAATTATTTCTTGTTTTTGTGTTCTTTTTTTTAAATAGATTGTTTGCAAACGATTTATTTAATACGATAAGAAAAAAGGTATATTAATATTTTTTTGTCAGAACACTAATTTTTTTTTTTTTTGCATAATTCGTTTCCAATATTTTTTCAAATAACCTAATACGAATTATTACGATTCTAAAATAAATAATTCTTATTACGAATTAATCAAATTGATTGAAATCCTTATTTATTTCCTTTTTTATTAAAAAATGTTATAATTGGATATTATGTTTATATATTCAGATGGGCTCAATTTAAAGTAATTAAAGAGCGAGTAGAGGTTAATCAATAAATATATCTTTTTTCCAGCTTCATTTCCAATTACAAGGCGGATCGGTCATCCCTACCAGAACCGAACACCACCAAAACGCAAGAAGCCGAGGACGTCGTTTACAAGGATGCAAATAGCTGAACTAGAAAAACGCTTCCATAAACAAAAGTACTTAGCGTCTGCTGAACGAGCGTCACTCGCTAAAACTTTAAAAATGACAGATGCGCAAGTAAAAACATGGTTTCAAAATAGAAGAACGAAATGGAGGTACGTTCAAAATATTTTCTATCACATTTACAATCTATTTATTTTTTAATTGTAACGTGCTACAATATACAGCCTTAAGGTTTCAGTTTCGACTCAAACCTCAAAAGATTTTCGTAATCATTTCTAAGAAAATTTAACACTTACTTTAAGGAGGAATATTATAATAGTATATTGAGCAACACTGCCGTAGCCCGGGGATTCTTAGCACCCCCCATCGCACCGTTACCATGGCCGGTACCGTGGCCAGGAATAGTGCGATTACCGGGAATTGAGGGCCGTGAATTTGTGTCGTCGCTCATAGTTGGTTCGCCGCACCACGCTTGGCAGGCGGGTTGGTGACCGCAGTGGCTGGAAATCTTTCACTAATAGCGCTGCTGCCCGCTATCAGGATTTGCATTTTCGGATTCCAGCATTTGTGTAGAAGGAAAAAGGCTGAAAAAAATAAAAAATATTCAGCAATGGTAGACTTATTTTATTCTAAGGTCATAGATTTATTTCATCTATTTAATGAATCACGTGAAAAAAATAAAAAGTTTTTATATAATTTCGACATTCTATTTATTTAAAAATAAGATATTAAATTTAAAAACTCGAAATTCAAAAACTATATGAATGTAGAGAAAGCAGTTCGTGAAATAAAAAGATAAGGTGGAAGAGCTTAATAGTCAGTGGTCCCACTTTTGGCGAATTCAGAGACAATGTAAAGTTAATTTGACAGATCAATGCAAAAACGCTCCTTGTTTCTTTCGTCCCTTGTGACTACAGTAACGTTACTGTTTCCATTGTTCTTCAGTCATTTCACAATAAAACATAACGGCGAAAAGTTTTTTCGTGTCAATATCTTTGTTTAAATTCTAATTACCGTATTAGTTCACGCAGACCGATCGAATTTGAGAGCAACATTTTTGTAACGTTTAAAAACGAAAGGAAGGAAAAACCTTTAAAGTCTGTTACGTATAATCAGTTTTCGAACGCATTAATTATATTTTTAAATCAAATAACGGCATTAGCTAAAGGTCTATAAGTAAGTAAGGTATTATAAAAACGAAATAACAAATAATAAACTTATAAAAGAAAACAGGGACCAAAAATGTGTGACATTCAGAATGATAATAAATCTACGATTTCTTTAACAATTAAAGATGGCAGACTGTCAAATATGCCACCTGATGGTAAATGGTCGTCACAATTGGCACCATTATAAGAAATATTTATTTAATCAATTTCTTATTTCTAGTTTTTTTTTTTAAATTATATAAATCACAAAATTATTTACAATAAAGTCTTCGTCATATACAAATCAAAATTAAAATTAGCTACTGTAGAAACAGAAAAAAATTGCATAATAAATAATATACAAAGGTACAAATATCGCAGGTTTATATGAGTGAAGTTATTAGTATAGTAAAGGTGAGGAGAAGCCGGATGTTTATTTCTATCGTGTAAAGGAAACGATTCTTATTCAATTTCGTTAAGAGGAAAAACAATTGAATCGCGATATACTAGAATCGCGGAGGTTTTACTTATTGAAAATAAGCAGATATGTAAATCAACACTAATATTATAAAGAGATAAGATTATGCTTGTTTGTATTGAATAAATTAAAAACCTACTAAACCGTTTCTGAAAAATCTTTGACTTACAGAAAGCTTCAATATTAGCGAGTGTTGTAAGTGTAAAGTGTTGAACATGTTCCTACAAAATCTACTAAAAAGATAATCGTTCAACGCGGACGAATAGAAATAAAAAAAATGTTGATAGGATTTACTGTATATAAAACAAAATATCGTGAAATATTTTGTTAAAGTAACATTGTACAGTTCACTTCAGAATACATTTGAGTATCATCGAGATTTATGTTTTTATTTAACATTTTTTTTAAATTATATATGAACACATTCTGTATTAAATATATATATCCTTATTTTGTTAATTTTTATATATTAATAATTAAATTAAATTATTCAATTTTTATATTTAAAACATACGCAATTTATAAATAAATACTACATCGATAAGAGATTCATATAAATATGTCAATTTTAAATGTAATACAAATAACGTATATAAATTTGAAATAAGAATCGTTGATCCTATTATTATTTTTTATATTATAATACGATTCAATTTTAAAACATTAAAAGTTTTTTTTTATAATATATTTTTAATAACGTTATAATTAATAGTTTGATATAAATGTCAATTATAAGTATTATGAAACAGATAATAAATTTGCTCTGACATCTTTAATCTCTCATCCTATTATTTAACATATTATTTAATTTCCATATGTATACATATAATGTATTTATCAGGTCATGTTTGTATATAAAAATATATTGAAAAGATAGTAGTAGATAGTCCAAGTTTATTGGTTATTCATTTGGACTGGATAATATTTGTACACTTTCATTATTTTTTTTACATGGTAGTAGGGCTTTGTGCAAGCCCTTCTTGGTAGGTACCACCCACTCATCAAATATTCTACCGCCAAATAATAATATTCAGTATTGTTCTGTTCCGGTTGGAAGGGTGACTGAACCACGGAAGCTTTAGGCACTAATACCTACGTAAAATCTTAGTACCCAATCTGCCACATTGGCGATGTAAGGAATTGTTAATATTTCTTACGGCACTAATGCCTATAGGCGGTGACCACTGGTGTGGTGGTGAAACAACCATCAAGGCGGTCCATATGCCCGTTGGCCTACCTATATTTTAAAATTTGACATTTGACATCTTTTGACTTGACAATGTAAGTATACAAATATAAAAAAATCCTTATTAAAATGAACTTTTTCAAGCAATTTTAACTGCTTCCTAATAACTCTATATAAACGTCGGCAAATGTAATATTTTTTACGGATTTTATTATAAATTCAATGTCAAAAATCTTTATTCAAAACAGAAGCATTACATTTACTTATTGGCTATCATAAATCTACCACATTTGATCTATGCCCAGTATACATTGTCGACTACCAAGTATTTGACAATTCCTTTGATAAAGGATAAAAAACCCTTTAACGTGAATGCACAATTTTTGCTGACATATCAAAAGCAGAATCACTATTTAAGTAATTTTATTTAAGTAATTTATAGTTTGTGTTGGCAGCATATGTACAAGACGTAGACTGAAAAGCAGCCTAGCTTAGACTACGACCTTTACACCAAATTATCAAATATCATATTGTTAACTCTTTTTTATGGTTTTGTATCTTAATTTTGCCTTTGTTTCTTTTTGGTGAATAAAGTTATTTATAATTATTATTATTGTATTTAAGTCCATTTTATTTTTCAATAAACAGTCAACAGTATATCACTATTCTGCATAATGGACACCCATATAAGCAATGTTACAAACAATCGCTAGTCCTGATTATAACAAATTTATTATATTATAATACAATAATATCAATTTAAAATAATAATTTGAATTTTATCATATTTCGTAAATGTATAAGAAATTATCGATTAACGTAAGCGATTTAATTATGTCAAATATATTGTTAAAACTAAAAGGAGGTTTTATTCCTATCAATATTATAAAACGCGGAAAGATTTATATAGTTTTATACGCCACTATTTTATTCATAATAGAATATTATTATTAAGTGACTTCGACGAATGACTTCGACGCCTCATCTATGATGACGAAATCTGACATGAACATGTCTGTTTGTCCTGAGTCTGGGTGTAATTATCTATATACATCCAGTATTAAGTATGTATTTACAAAAGAAAAGTAGTATATGTAGTATACCAGTTGTCTGGTTTCCATAGAACAACCTCTGCTTAGTTGGGGATCAGATAGCCGTGCGTGAATAATGTCCCAGGATATATACTTATTTATTTATTTAATTATAAACTTTAAAAAGTAAATATATATATATATATATATATATATATATATATATATATATATATTGAATGTAATTAACATACCTTTCTAATTTGGTGGTACAGAGTAACTAAGTTTCTTGCAGCTTCTTCTCGGTAGGATCTACATTCTGATGGTAACTTTACATTTAATTCAATATTTTTAATTGGCTATTCAAAAGTACTTTAATGAGACACCTTGAAAAAAGAATAACTTGATTTTGATTTTTGATACTAACATTATGATAATTACTAAAAAAGCCGAGATGGCCCTGTGGTAAGAACGCGTGAATTTATACCGTTGATCGTGGGTTCAAACCCGGGCAAGCACCACTGAATTTTCATGTGCTGAATTTGTGGTTATGATTCATCTCGTGCTTGACGGTGAAGGAAAACATTGCGAAACCTGCATGTGTCTAATTTCACTGAAATTGTGCCACATATGTATTCCACCAACCCGCATTGGAGCAGCGTGGTGGAATAAGCTTCAAACCTTCTCTTCAAAAAGGGAGAGGAGGACTTAGCCCAGCAGTGGGACATTCACAGGCTGTTTCGGTCGGTTTCGGATGTGTATATATTAATTTGTGTGTGAGTTTGTATGGAAGCAGGTTTTATAACTCAGCGTCATAATCATTTTCTAAAGAACGTTGATACTTGACGTATATTGTAATTGTATCCGTTAACTTTTAAGCTACACTTTGATTTTAATAAGATTAAGTATCTTTTTTACATACGGTCCCACTGAACACCATTGGGGCTGATCTGTGGGCTGCATTCTAAACGGCAGGCCACTTTCATATGTACCTACACCGTTTACGCACCGTTAACGATCGTTGTCTAATTTGTTCTTGTTTGTTGCATTCACTGATAATTACTACGGCTTATTTAGTATTAAGATACAAGAATTATTGATATACTGAGATCGCGCTGATTAATTAATTGAGAATTTTTTTACGTCGTGTTTAAATTGAAAGTAGTTTCTATTTCTGTTACTGTTATAATGAAGTATAAGCTCTCTCACTTTACAAAAAGGCTATTAATCATGAACGTTTCATGGGTTTGCCAGAAGCCGACTGTTTATCTTTTGCTTAATAAAATCACAGCTTTTTAATATTACGATTATGGTAACACTTATGCCAAACATAAGGATATACTCATCAAGAGTCATCGCAAACGAGCCGTGGGCGCAATTAGTTTATGTATCTATTAGCGTGTGTGTGTGTGCGTGTAGTGACAACATTTAAATAACTAGTTCACAATAATACGGTTATGAATTTCGTTGCGTGTAACTCTCATTTTCTTATGAGAATTTTTGGAACTTGTTCCGCCATGCTGCTTCAATGCGGATTTGCGGATACAATTTGTCACATTTTCATCATAAAAACCATTTAAACGCAACTAAGCATACGAAAACCGTTGGTGTTTCTTACCGGCTTTGAACCCGCAATCGTCGGTTAAGATTCTCGTGTTCTAACCACTGATGATCCAAACTTAATAAAACATTCATCGTCCCAGTGTGCAGTCGGAGCTGATAGTTAATACAGTAATAATATTCAAATAACCAAATATACAAAATTCCGAATCGCTGTGAGACAATGCTGAGACTCGTTCGAATCGTGGTGGCGTTCTGATAATCGTCTAATGGACAAGCGGTGTTTGTGTACGGAGCTGATAACAAACCGATAATATGGCGCCATGCCACCGTCGAGAAAAAACTTACGTGCTATACCCCACGATAGGAACTTTCGTTTTATTGTTACCCGCCTCTGCAGTGAAGGGTTATGATGTATTTGAATGCATTTTCACATCACATTTACAGATTTCTTTATAAATAGTATATAATTGTTAATAGTGATAAATTTTTTATTGCATAATTTGTTTTTTTTTTTTGTAATGCGAAATTATTTAAATCGTTGAAATTTAAATCTTATACAGTTAACATTAAGATAGTTTTGCGTTGACGTAAATATGTTATTATTACTTTTACTGTTCGAACTAAGATTATTTTCTTATTAAATCTTCTTTGTTTTGAGCTAATTTTGCAAAACAAAAAGCTAGTCAAATTAAATTATAATAACTGACAACCGATTTCTCAAGCATCATTTTAAATCGTAAAATTTTATGTCTAAGTTACGAAAGTTATTTATTTTAATTATATTATTAATATACTAATAATGTTCTTGAATACAAAAAAAAAACTGCTTAAGAGCGAAACCTTCCTATAAGAGATTTCTTCCAATCGTAGACTATGACTAATATAAATTTTCAATTACATTGACGTAAGTACAGACAAAATAATGAATTAAAAATGTGTGCACTCTCCTACCTCAGAAAGCACGTTAAGCCGCTAGCGTGAACTCTTTTCGATCGCTTCAGAATGCCGTCCCATCGGATTATGAGGTTGAAAGAAAAGAAATTGCATATGTGTTTGCGCACACGCTTGTGCACTGTATTATGTCCTGCACAATCTTAAGATTGGCCTCCGTGACCTAAATCGCTAAAGGTGCACTTCATTAATATTAAATTTAAACTTTTTTTAAATAAAGTATAATATTAATAAAATAATATGGTACATATCTCTATTATATTAAATATTGTTAATGATTTTCATTCTAAACTAGCTGTGATCCTCGTTTCCCGTTTTTTGGTTTCATATTGGTAGACTTTAATGTAACTTCACTTCTAAGAGATTAAGCGAAAAGTCTATATTACTCAATAAAAGTTCTTTATAACGCATAATATTTATTAAAGTCGATAGGATAGGTAGATCTTCAAATTATAATATTAAAATAATTTCATTAAATATGTGTTACTTGGTGGTACGGCCTTGTGCAAGCTCTTCTAGAAAAGTATCATCCACTCATCATATATTCTACCGTAAAACAGCAGTACTTAGTATTGTCGTTTGTTGTTTGAGTGAGCCAATGTACAGGCACGAAAGACAACATCTTAGTTTCCAAGGTAAATATTTTTTGGGTTAAATAAGTATATTTACCCGGCCGCCTATCAATTGTATAATAATAATATGTATAAGCAGTAACTAATTAATACCACGCAAACGAAATTATAAACAGTTTTATTAGAATCCGTACCGGTTCGAGTGCAATAATAACCAATACAAACACGAACAAAAATCTTTATAATTTTATAATATTATTAAGATAATTATTTGCATCAAATAAAGTGCTTCTATCTCTTTCTAGATATCGAATAAAAGCAATGTCGAGAGTCGGGAATCGGGATGTGTTACTCACTATAAAAATATCTATTTTATTCGGTCGGTTTATCAGACGTCTCTTCGTATTAAGCAACGGTGTTAATGGTTGCTTATCGGTTGTTGTTTTGTTGTTATTTATTAAGTACCTGTTGTTTTGTTGTGTCTTTAATGTTGAGTGGATTTTTTTGTGTGGATTTTAACTGACAAAAATGTTTTTAATTTTGGTTTAATAAAAATTACGTAAATATTGTACTAGTAGTAAATATATACTTCTGTCTTTCTGTTTAATCTAAAAATACCATAAAACGCTTTTATACTTCTGGCCATAACGTAATAATAACGTAAATAAGCGTAGTTTTATAAAAAACTTATTCTCCCTCCGGCGCCAAGAGAAAATTTACTTCTTTGTATAATGGTCTCATATAAAATAAACACATTGAACCTATTAAGCACAAATTACACTCTAAAGTGATACTAAGTAAACCTTTATAATATATAAATGCAATAATACTGGTGGTAGGGCTTTGTGCAAGCTCCTCTGGGTAAGTACCACCCACTCATCAGATATTCTACCGCAAAACAGCAATACTATATATTGTTGTGTTCCGGTTTAAAGGGTGAGTGAGCCAGTGTAATTACAGGCACAAGGGGCATAAAATCTTAGTTCCCAAGGTTGGTGGCGCATTGGCTATAAGCGATGGTTGACATTTCTTACAATGCCAATGTCTAAGGGCGTTTGGTGACCACTTACCATCAGGTGGCCCATATGCTCGTCCACCTTCCTATTCTATAAAAAAAAAAAAATACAGTAACTGTATGCAAAATATTTAGGTAAAGTAAACAAAAAATTGGTATAAAAGTTTTAAATTTAGAAACGCTTCTATCATCCTTCGAAATTCAAAATGGAATAAAATTTAATATTTATTTTTAAATGAAGTATTTGAAGTCTTTGCACAAGTTATATTTACCGCAATATAAGACTTACCTAAATAATTACTTAAATATCCTCAGAAATTAAATCAGTTGTTTTTTAACTCGTTTCAACGTCCAACGAAAAGGGAAGCTGAAATCGATTGATCAATATCAATATGACAGCTACCTGTTTTAGAGTGAAGTGTTTTATAACTCGAGATAATATTCGATCATTGTCTCATTTAGACGTTATTTATTCGAAACGTCATCGTATATAGATTAGCAGAACGCAAATGAAATGATATTTAATCTATGACAAACGAGCTTATACAATCGTGTTTTAATGATTGAAGTTTGGAATTTGTTTTTGTAATGTTTGAGGCAAGACCTAATTCATTATTTGGTAAGTCATGAAGAAATATGTTAAAATATTTTTTTTGGGTAGTTATTTTTTTTGGTGGAAAATATTGGCAATTTTTTTCGGTCTTCGTGTTGAATTTCATCAAAAATATATATATGCAGATAAATATGCATTTACGAAATTAGAAGTTAAAAAAACTGAAAAATTATAATTATTTAAATGTATAAAAAAATGCAGATAGTTATATATATGTATGAATTTAGAAAAAAAAACTGAGAAAGGTTTTGACGGTTTTTAAACCGTCATCAACTTTTTGTAAACATAAGAAGTTAACGTAAGTAGTTTTTCAAGTTAAATTTTTGATTATTTATTAACATATGATTAAATATAAACGTCCACGTTAAGTTTATTGACATACTTAGGTTATACTTATATATTTTTAATATTATTGCCTATGTATACAGACATTTTTATAAAATACAAAATTAAAATAAAAAGAACAAAATACACATTACAAATTTAAAGCAGAAACACGCCGTCTAAAAGGTTGTCCTGTGGCATTGTACCCAAGACGCTGGCACTATTGCTTCTCTGCACCGCTAGACTCAGCCTTTGGGCTAAATAAGCGCCAGCTCTTGGATCACCAGAAGTGTGGACCAGTTTCTTAGAAATATCTTTTATGATTTTTTTTTGTATCGGATGACCATGGACCCAATGTTACAAAACCCAGCCCCGCAAATTCATATTTATTTGATAAAAGCAAATATTTGCGGCACTTGAGTATTTGAGCAGCTTAAGCGGCTGCACTGGCCTTACGAGACATATTCTTGATATGAGATACTGCCAGCGTATCTACGCAAGTTGCATCCCACACAAGAACACGTCCCATCGACCATGGCACTAATGTAAACTTATAAACTTATATATTTAAAAATAAATAACTTATTTATGGTGGCTATACTATATTATATTATGTATACGAATAACTAAAGAAAGTTCTATTTAGTAGAAAAACATTTCGAACCACCATGTATAATACCCATTCAAAGATCACTTGTAAGAGACTACAATATATGTTTTTTACCTCATAAAACTCATTGTTCATGCGCTGTTATTAATGTGATATCAATGACGATACGTAAAGATTTACATGATTTTCATCTCAGAAGTAAGGAAGATTTATTACTTCTCTAATATACAGATAAGAAACCGGCTTAGAAGTATTACTTGAATCCATAATAATTTTGTTATGCGAGTACTGTTGGCTACAATGTCTTTAGTTTTTTAAGATGAGGATTAAAAAAATTCACTGGCCATAAATCGATTTTGTTTAATTATTATGACTCTGTTTCATGTAAGATATTAATTATCTGTGGTGAATGTTTTTTCGGAAATTTTAAAATGAATTTAAAATAAGAACCACAGATAAACTTTTTAATACCAATACCAATATCAAAGAGGTACTACTTTTTCCTTTAAAACTTGCTATGTAGTAAAAGATGACATAAAAATGTTGTCATTTTTAAGTATAAGATAAATGTATTATTATATTTTAATAAAATTTCATGAAATGTTTATGAAAGAAAAGCGCAAAGATCTAATGCAGCAATTCAATAGCATTTCCTATTTGCGGAATAATATTATAGTTAAAGTTTCTCACAAGATAATGTAGAACAAGAACTATACAGTTTTCATTTGATTTTTTTCTGTTTATAATTCGTCTCGTGCTCAGTGAAGGAAAACATCTTAAGGAATTTTGCATTTTGTCGGATTATATTCTACCTCACTTTTAACCAATCCATAATCGAGCGGCGTTATGTATTAAGCTATTAACCTCCCATGAGCAGAGGTCCTTGTCCAGTTGTAGGATATACGATATGTTACATACATATTAATCTAGTGAAAACAATTGATGTTAGTATTCGGTTTTCGACATTACGTATTTAGTAGTCAGCCATTTTAAAAGGGTCGCCGCTACTATATAGCAAGCAAAAAGTAAAATCCTTGTATCGCAAACGTTTGCCCATATTTATACCTATCGCATCGAGCCGGCGGCAACACGACGATGTTGGGGCTTTAATATTTCATGAGGTACACAACTCGGCAGTTTGGATAATCAATTATTTAACAGCGGAAAAGAATGTACGTTTTTACATTGTACCCATTTTTATTGTAGACACTTGAGGTTATTTTATGTGTCTACGTGATGCTTGGGTTAGTTATTTGTATGAGTTTTAATACAATACTCAGTTAGTATCATGTTTTTAATGTTGTATATACGAACAAAATCTTTTTTCAAATATACTTATAACACGCACATTGTAATCTATTAAAATAATTAAAAGATTAATTAAAATTTTAATCTACCACCGGCTCGGAATGCAGATTCTACCAAGAACAACTTTGCTGATGGTAGGACTTTGTGCAAGCTCATCTGAGTAGGTACCAACCACTCATCAGATATTCTACCGCAAAACAGCAGTACTTGGTATTGTTGTGTTTCGGTTTGAAGGATGAGTGAGCCAGTGTAATTACAGGCACAAGGGACATAACATCTTAGTTCCCAAGGTTGGTGGCACATTGGCGATGTAAGTGATGGGTAACATTTCTTACAATGCCAATCTATGGGCGTTGGTGACCACTTAACATCAAGTGGCCCATTCGCCCGTCCGCCAACCTATTATATAAAAAAAACACGCAAGAAGTTCAGTTTCTTGTCTAATCATATGCATGTAATTATTATGTACTATTAAATCATACATTTAACTCAAATAAAGTCAACTTGTCAAGCAATAATAAACGAATACCTCGAAGCCTTTTCATTATTTATATAATATATCATCATTTTTGACATTTCAAGACCGATTTCTGCGGTGAGTTTCGAGTTTTTTTTTACGGAATAGCCATACCGTATATTATGTCATAAATTATGTAAAAAATGATTTGAGGGATGATAAGTGCGTGTAAAACTCCCGACCCCAAACGGCGCACGTATATAGATACTTACACAACTCAAGTAATGACAGCCTCACTTCTACCCAAATACCAATCATAATTAAACATGTCGTTCCTGTATTGTGTCCAGGACTAACTAAGGGTGCTTGTGAGTTGCATATTTTAAAGTAAAAGTAATTACGTAATGTCGATTTGTGCAAAATTTGGTTTCGATTGGATTGGAGGCTTCCTAGATCTAGGTGATCAAGTTGAGTGATTTTTAAATTGTATTAAAAAAAAAGTTACTTTGATTTGCAATTTTTATGATACTAACTTCGCTTTCACGTCTTAACTATTCAATCGATCATTTACACAATTTTTTAAATTAGAAAGGAACAATTCAAATGAAGGGAACATTACGTTTAGTAGTTACTGTATAGTAAAAGTCAAATATTTATACAACGCAGAAGCGTTGCACTTACTTCTTAATTACATGAATTCCACCACTGAATCGAATATTAATACCTTAAAAACGGCGAAATATAACACTATAGCAAAGCATATTTATATATATATATATTAATAACTACAAATATTATATATATTTTTTAAAATGTTATCATAATAAATATATTTATTATCAAAATTTTTAAAATAAAACGAGATAGAACTACACACTCTTGAATTTCCAAATTCTTATTACAATTTCACGGTTAATTTTTTATATTAGAGCCCACACGATCAATTTTCACTTTCTTAAAGGCAATCCGTATTACAAGGAAACACTAACAAATCGAATTGCCAGGAACCACCATCTAACACGTAATGTAAGGAGGGTCTTTATTTATTTACTTACTATCCCTGCTTCATTTCTTCTTGTAATTCTTTGCCTCTGTAAGTGAATATTAAACTCGAATTAGGGGGGCCTCCGTTTATACCAAAATAGCCTCTATTAATAACAAAACAGAGCCCAATTTCCTATACACAATATATTGTAACTTATTTCGGCAAAACTGTTTATGTATTCGGGTAAACATACGTCGTATTTCGTTTAAAATAAGATGGAATATTGTGTGTAGTTAAATGTGAGTTGAGACGTTTTGTTAGCCTGTTCATTCAGATGTCTTTTGGATAATTGTTACTTGTAGGCTGTCTCCTTCTGAATTACGAAACAAATCCTTTTAGTGATTGACGTTGAAGCTGGGAGGGATGTAAGTTGCGTTCACGTTAATTTTTATTGCACGTCGTTTGTATCGTTCGTGTGAAGGTAACACATAGGGGTCGTAATTGTTGTATATTATCGACTTATATGTACAAACTATAACAAAAGCAATCAAATATAATTGTTAAGGTTAAAAAAAAACTTAATATAAACACTATTTTGTAAGTCCTATACTTACATACCTACCTTTATATTTTATACTCATACTATCGCAATTAAAAAAATGTTACACGTTCAAAAATAACGTATCATCATCATCATATCAGCCGAAAGACGTCCACTGCTGGACAAAGGCCTCCCCCAAGGATTTCCACGTTGGCCGATCTTGCGCTGCCCGCATCCAACGGCTTCCCGCGACTCGTTCTAAGTCGTCGGTCCACCTTGTAGGGGGCCTGCCCACGCTGCGTCTTCCGGTTCGTGGTCGCCACTCGAGAACCTTTCTGCCCCAGCAGACGTCTGTTCTGCGAGCAATGTGCCCCGCCCACTGCCACTTCAATTTAGCAATTCTTCGGGCTATGTTACTTTGATTCGCCTGCGGATTTCATCATTTCTGCATAGCCCTCTCCATTGCCCTTTGAGTGACCTTGAGCCTTCTTATGAGGCCCATTGTGAGCGACCACGTCTCTGATTCATAAGTCATCACTGGCAACACACACTGTTCGAAGACTTTCGACTTGAGACTTGAGACGAAATTATTTCTCAAGTCGAAATAACGTATATTTATATTATATATTTCGTCCGTGGCTTCGCCCACGAGTTACGTCGGGAAAAGAGCTATATCTAAACCAAATTTCATCCCAATCCGTCCAGCCGTTTTTGGGTAATTGAGTAACAAACATCTAAACTTTACTGGTGGTAGGGTTTTGTGCAAGCTCGTCTGGGTAGGTACCACCCACTCAATACTGACAAAACAGCAATATGTATCGTTGGGTACTGGTTTCAACGGTGAGTGAGGCAGTGTTATTACAGGCACAAAGGACATAACATCTTAGTTCCCAAGGTTGGTGACAAATTGTCCATGTAAGCGATGTTTAACATTTCTTACTATGCCAATGTCTATGGGCGTTGGTGACCACTTACCATCAGGTGGTCGTCCACCTACCTATACTATAAAAAATAAACACACAAACTTTCACATTTATAATATTAGTATGCATATGATTATATATACATATATTATAAAAAGAATCGTTGAATGTATAAGGGTAATTTTCACCGTGAATTTTAGAGACCAATAGAAGAACGTCCAAGTTCGGCCGTAATAATAAATTCATGTTCATGATCCATCTAATATGTATGAGCTTTTTACGATAGCAGTCAGTTTTAAAACGTTTCTCTGATTCATTTTTACTGTTTATTAGATTTTACATTAAAAAATATATCCACCAATTCGTCCGAAATTTATTTTAGTAATAATAATTAACTTTTTTATTTTATTGATACAAGCAGTTGGGGATTAACAAAAATATAATACGTGAAGAGATCTAAATTGCTTTATATTCAGTCAACACGTAGGTTTTATAATAACAATTCAGTTTGCGCGATTAAATTCCTGCAAAACCGTTCGTGGTGTTAGCAAAGTTTGTTGCTTCTTGCTGTGTTAAAACAATGTAATTGAAATCTGCATGAAACTTACTCTAAAAATAATGCTTTTTTGCTCATGCTTCTAACCATATAACCATAACATATTTATTTGTACAATCGCGTTAAGTTGAACGCTTAAAACTTTCCAAACTTATCAGTTTGCACAAGTAAGCGCGAAGTCGCTCTTTTAATCTTAAAAATAATATTTATCTTTTCTTAAATGATTATGAAAAATACCAGGAAAATCAGTCGGATCTAATAAAATTAAAAAAAAAAACAATTAGATTATATCGTCGAGAAGAGCGAACTAATTAATAAAGCAGTTCTTAATTAGCTAACATAATTTTGTTTGAATTAACTGTACCGCACCAACCGTCGAAATAAAACGATCCTTGTTATAGCTTAACTAGAAATGGCATTTAGAGAACATATACTTATGCTGTTATGTATTTTAGCCAACAAATAATAGTGAATATAGTGCAACCTTAATATAACGTACCTCAATATAACGACTTCCTCGATTAAACAAATTCTTCGTAATCCCCTTGTATTGTCCATAAGAGTCAATGTAAAATATCCCTTTACATTATGGTCATTTTTTGCGAACAACCTCTTTATAACGAATTTTCAATAATCAAGAAAAAGTATATATACCTCTAATTAACGGATTTTGTCAACCCAAAACCTTTATATAAATTTCCCACCAATGTATGACTCTTAATCTAATAATTAAGTAATGTTGAGGTGAATGAAACTATTTTTTTTATCTCTTGATATAACGAATATTTAATTGTTCCCTTCCGATTTGTTATATCGAGGTCGCACTGTATATCTCACTATATATTTATACTTCATAGATAAGAAACATACTTTTAATAGTAATAATAAAGCGGATATATAATTATATTACTCCTAATACATCACGTACATTCCATGTCGATTAATTATATTCATTTGTACAATAACAATACATAGATATCATTAATTTATGTAAAAACTTGATTGTTAATTAAATTATTGTCTATTTGTTAACCGTTCTAGAAACCTCGAAAAATCCTTGAACAAGTAATAAAATAATCAGACAGAAATTACTAATTGCCAGCCGGCTCGGGGCGCGTTTGGCTTATTTAAACGAAGTTTCATTCTGCCTCTTATCTAATTACAGGGATGCGGAAACTCAGAATGGAAATGAAATATCGATAAAGTTTACGTTTCTGGTTATAATTAATATTTTGGGAACCATAAAATTTTGTAACATTAACCAATTTTGTTTATATTTTCTATTGATGTATAGTATGTAGATTTGCACGAGTAAACTCAAGCAAAACATATTTTAATGTGCAGACTTCTCAATTATTTATAATAAAAATATTCTCAATTAGTCAGGCACATAAAAAGTAAGACCTTATTTAAATATAAAAAATAAATAGTAAGTACCTTTTTTCATAAAAAAAAATCAGTATTTAAAATAATAGGAATGAACAATAACTAAAAACAGATAAAAGATTTAGCTATACAAAAAAATAAGCAAATAAAATATTCAATAATAATAATAATATTTAAAAATAAATAATTCATGCAACTTTTAGTACAAAAAAATATATTTTAAAAAGAACTTCGTACAACACTTTTAAATGACTAATTTAAAAATGGCAACATTACAATATACATATTTTTCTCGTCCATAGAATTAAACGTTAAAATTGTAATTTTCTAAATTTAACAAAGCCAGCCCTACGCCTCCATTAACCACCGTAATAAAGTTCCTTCGATAATAGGCTTAGCTCAATAATTCATTACACCAACGCCGCCCATTTTAATTAACCACGTCTCAACTTGTTATAGCAACTCCCCCATCCGACGCCTGAAAATATATACTATCTACTACTTTGAAATTGTCTAGGTTAGTAATTTATAGATATCTATGCAGTTAGAATTAGAAATTTGATTTATATATTATTCTTAAGTTTAACAAAATTTATTCTAAGCGTTAAATATAAATAAAAATAAATCTAAGCGATAGAGTAGCGTGATGGAATAAGCTCCAAGCCTTTTTTGTAAAATATACATGTCAACCTGATGGTAAATGGTCACCACCGCCCACAGATATTGTAAGAAAAACACTTACCACCCTCATCGCCAATTCGCCACCAACTTTGGGAACTAAGATGTTATGTCCCTTGTGCCTGTAGTTACTTTTCAACTGATCTCAACTCAGTTTATACAATACAAGTTAAAAGCTTTTTTATAGACTAGATGTTGGTAGACTTTTGTCACGATTTTGACTAGCCTAGGTCACTAACTCATAAATTCTTCTACCAAACATGAATAGGTTCATAAACGTGAAGTTCGGCTCACAGAAGGCGCGTATTCTGAGCACTCAGCTGGTGACGCTTTTGAGGCCATTTGGGCCAATAGCTACTATCAATTCGAAAAAATATATACAAGAGGGTTGAAAAAAGCGGGGAAGAAGGGGTATGACAGTATAAAAGTGAGTCACTGCTAGTCGTCACTATTTACGAGTTGCCTTACCCCAGGGCGCGTCAATAGATGTTCACAGCATCCGCATCAATAAGTGTCAATGTTTGCGTAAACAAGCGAAGATTGTCACTTACCATCAGAAAGAACGTTATCCCTCCTGTATCCGTGCTATAAGAAGAAGACATTTGAATTCTTGCAGAGTAACAATATAAAAATTATACATCTATAAATAATGTAATCATTATATAGGATATAGGATAGCCATTGGCTCATAAATTACAGAAAAAACTTAAATAAATATTTTATATTGTTAATATTAAAGAATATATAATTTACTGATATGATTCTTCTCTATAAAAATCACACGAAATACTACTTAAAATTTTATCTATATATTCAATAGAGGAGAAGGTCTTCTCCTCAAAAAGAGGAGAGGAGACCTTTAGCCCAGCAGTGGGACATTCACAGGCTGTTACGGTTTACGGTTTACGGTTATTCAATAGATATGAAAGATGCAATATCATGTTAATTAAATTATAAAAATAGAATCACAACCAATTTTTTACTAAACTTTTTTATCATCTAATTAAAACATTTCGGATATTTAAAAATAAAATTTAATAAATTGCCATTATTATCGCGACCCGTTTTTTGCATTTAATTGAATATTTAAAATTTAATTACGTAAATCGCGAATAATTTTCGATATTTCGTTAAGATACATTTTAAAATGCTTTAAATATACGTTTAATGATCATTAAAATTGAACACCTTAATCTGACTCCAAGAAGTTAACCGACAGAGGCCTTATAACTCCGATTACGATAAAAGGGTTCCGATTTAATTGAGTCTCTTTAGGTCAAAACGTGCGATATCTTTGCAAGCCTAAAAGCTTTATTTATAATACATACGTCAGCAACCAAGCAATTATCAACCTTAAAACGTTTCCATAAAATACCTTTTACTTTGTATCATACTATGAATACCAAATTAGAAATAAAATTTAATTTAATTTTAAACTCTATGTCCTTATATATAAGGTCGTGAAATAAGTGTAAGTAATCATGCAAATGAATTGCAGGGACCACTCAGTAAGACGTACTATCTTAATTAGTAAGATACAAGATATTATATGTATGGACCTTTTCAAATTACTAATGTAGGCGCTTAACAACGATAAGGATATCTCTCGATATGACTTAGAACTTATTACTAGTACGCTAGTGTAATAATTAAACAATGACAAATTCAATTCAATTATTATTACAATCAAAATGAAAATTAACTTTATTCAATTAGGTGCTATTTTGCAAGAACGAATTCGACGCTCACCGCAGAACACGTTCGTGAAATGTCAGAAAGTGATATGCGACATTGACCATAATAATTATAACATTTCAAGAATACACGCAATAAAATAGTATACCACCATAAGTCGATTGTAAACATTTCCAATGTGAGAAATGAAGTGAGTTCTTACCTAGATTACAAGATTACATTTTTAAAGCTTCGAATCCATCGTTTCGAAATGTTCGTTCTATCGAGAAGAATTTCTAAGATACTTATTAATTACTGTTTTACACTAATTAAATTACGGAGATACTTAAATAATTATTTATTCTGCATGGAAATCAACGAAACTTAACTCCACGCTTTTTTATCATATATATAACCTCTTATTGAGTAACACTCAATGTTTTTGTTTAATGATATTTAAATTTATTAATTAGAAGTGCACACTTCGCCCACGAGAAGATGATGTGACTGCAGAGATGGAAACTTGGTGTTAAATTTTTTCTTTATTTCTGGTGTTTGTACCATATTTATAATACATGCATTACATTTTACTGGTGGTAGAGCTTTGTGCAAGCTCGTCTGGGTAGGTACCACTCACTCATCAGATATTCTACCGCAAAACAGCAATACTTTGTATTGTTGTGTTCCGGTTTGAAGGGTGATCGAGCCAGTGTAATTACGGGCACAAGGGACATAATATAATCCTTAGTTTCGAAGATTGGTGGCGCATTTGATTTCTTACAATACCAATGTCTATGGGCGTTCATGACCACTTATCATCAGGTGACCCATATGCTATGAAGTTTCTAAGATCGTTATTTCACTACTGATCTTGCATATCGAATCACAAATAAAGCTTAAATCGACAATAACAACAATATTATACTCTGTTGCGTTTAAAAAAAAGTTGAGCTATTTATATATATATCAAATATCAAATAGTTTTCAAGTTTCACGTTAAGTATTTTACTAATATATTATTAATATTCATATAACAGTAGGTTGAGATCAAACTGCAATTTGCGCTTTAATATTTTAAGCAAGGAGTCGCTTAGACTAAAGTGTATTCACCCCTTTTAAGAAAAGGCCACAAGATAAGTCACTCTAAATATCAAAGATAATAAGTTTGAGAGAAGCGACAAGAAAAGGACACGATCGATTATTTTTTCGTGATTATTAACGGTTTCATATTTTGACAAAAAAAATTATTTTCGTTTATAAAAATCTATTTTGGTTTGTAAAAAAGAAGTAAAATAATAATAATAATAATACGTCTGTTGAGTGTTGTATTTATTATTCATCATCAGCCGAAAGACGTCCACTGCTGGACAAAGGCCTCCCCCAAGGATTTCCACGTTGGCCGATCTTGCGCTGCCCGCATCCAACGGCTTCCCGCGACTCGTTCTAAGTCGTCGGTCCACCTTGTAGGGGGCCTGCCCACGCTGCGTCTTCCGGTTCGTGGTCGCCACTCGAGAACCTTTCTGCCCCAGCGGCCGTCGGTTCTGCGAGCAATGTGCCCCGCCCACTGCCACTTCAATTTAGCAATTCTTCGGGCTATGTCGGTTACTTTGGTTCGCCTGCGGATTTCATCATTTCTGATTCGATCTCGCAGAGAAACTCCGAGCATAGCCCTCTCCATTGCCCTTTGAGTGACCTTGAGCCTTCTTATGAGGCCCATTGTGAGCGACCACGTCTCTGATCCATAAGTCATCACTGGCAACACACACTGGTCGAAGACTTTCGACTTGAGACACTGCGGTATTTGGGATGAGAAGATATCGTGTAGCTTCCCGAACGCTGCCCAGCCGAGTTGAATTCGACGATTGACCTCTTTCTCGAAGTTGGACCTACCTAGTTGGATGGTCTGACCTAGGTAGACATAGTTGTCTACAACTTCGAGTGCAGAATTTCCAACCTTGACTTGAGTGGGTGCAACATGGATGTTCGACATGATTTTCGTCTTGTCCATGTTCATTTTTAGACCCACTAGTTGGGAAACCCTGCTGAGGTCATCGAGCATAGTGCCGAGGTCTTCCAAGGTCTCAGCCATAATTACAATGTCATCGGCAAATCGAAGATGAGTGATGTACTCGCCGTTAATATTGATGCCAAGTCCGTTCCAGTCCAGAAGCTTGAAAACATCTTCCAATGCAGCGGTAAACAGTTTCGGAGATATCACGTCTCCCTGTCTTACACCTCTCTGCAGTTGGATAGGTTTTGAGTTCTGATCCTGGAGTCGGATCGACATGGTGGCGTTCTCGTACAAGCACTTTAACACCCTGATATACCGATAATCAATTTGGCACCTTTGAAGAGAATTCAGCACGGCCCAGGTTTCGATCGAATCAAAGGCTTTCTCATAGTCCACAAACGCTAAGCAAAGTGGCTGGTTATACTCCTCAGTCTTCTGTATAACTTGCCGCAGCGTATGTATGTGGTCTATGGTGCTAAAGCCTTTCCGGAATCCGGCTTGTTCGGGTGGCTGGAAGTCGTCAAGCCTTTGCTCGAGACGATTCGTAATGACTCTCGAAAACAACTTGTAAACATGACTCAGCAGTGAGATGGGCCTGTAATTCTTCAGAAGGGTTTTATCACCCTTCTTAAAGAAAAGTACCACCACACTTCTGTGCCATGCTTTTGGCGTTTGACCTTTGGCAATGACGGAGTTAAAAAGCCTCTGAAGAGCCCTGAGGATCGGTGTACCACCCGCCTTCAGAAGCTCGGCTGTAATACCATCATCACCAGGTGCCTTGTTGTTTTTGAGTTGTCCGAGAGCCATTCTAATCTCGAAAAGACTGACGTCCTGAAAATCTTCAGTGTAGTGTCGGGTTAGTCTTGCTCTGGGATCTGCAGCAGTAGTATTTATTATATTTACATTATATATTTATTTTATTTACGTATATGTACTAATATTATTAAGCTGAAGAGTTGTTTGTTTGAACACGCTAATCGCAAGAGCTACTAATCCGATTTGAAAACTATTTTTTCCTTAGATAGATATTGTATTAAGGAATGTTATTCTACCATAAATAATATTGTCAATGCGAAAGTGATTTTGTTTGTATGTCATGTATTCACGTCTGAACCATTAGACCGATCATTATGTTTTTTTTTTGCATACACGTTGTTAGGGGTATTGAAAAGGATATAGAGTAGCTAATACCTTACACCCAACACACACGGGTAATAACTGGTAGACTATATTTATATCAAGCTCCGACCCACGGCGACCAAGCAGTAGCGTTTAACGCGGATGAAACCGAAACAAGTTACTTGAGATTCAAACTTCTAAGCAAAGTCTCTTCCAGCTGAAATAATTTATATTAAGGACGATAGTCAATTTACTGTTGAGCGATTAGTTGCTCAACCGATCCATGTTTGGGTTGCAATTTAGGTTTTGCGGTGTCGACTATTACGGCTATTCAAGGCTGTGTGAATATTACTTCATTAAAAGTCATTAAAATGAGATCTTTATTTGGAGGAATGTTAAATTATACAGTAGGCGAAATTATTATTTGATTATATTTAGCCATTATGTCATTACTTTTATAGTACGCCCTATTTATAGCAGCTTTGTATGAATAATAAATAAAATTTCAGTTATTTTTTTATTGTCTAGTAAGACACAAATTTGTTGAGATTGTACAGTGGTTAGAATATTTGAAATTTAACCGAAGGTTGCGGGTTCAAGCTCTGGCCAATTATCATGTGTCTAATTTGTTCATAATACAATTCGTGCTCGGCTGTGAAGGAAAAAATCGTAAGGAAACTTGCATGTTTCTGGTGAAAATATGCCACATGTATAACCACCAACCCCCATTGGAATAGGGTTATGGAATAAGCTCTAAAGCTGCCTCTCAAAAGGAGAGAAGACCTTTGCCCAGAAGTTTACAGGCTGTTACAAGTTACAAATAGTTCTGATTGATTGATGGTGAATGGTACCTTCACTTCTAGAGACTAGCACTGAAAAATGTATTAATACGACTTCAGACATGAGAACTAAGATAATTTATATACGTTAAATTTTTATCCGTACCTTAAATACGTATATTTATTATGTATGCCATGGAAAATATTTGCGACTTATGTAAAAATAATTAACGCGACACAAAAAATAGGAACACGAAAAATGTGTTTTTTTTTTACAAAGTAATATTTATTTATTATACAATTATAAACAAAGAGATATATATTTTGAATAAATATAATACTTTAAAATTTATTTATAATACAATACCCTTCGCATTTATAATCTATGCAATATAGATCCCGTCTCGACCAATAAAAACTCCTTCGAGTCATAATTAATAATTCAGACAATGCCTTTGTTGAAAACAACCACAAGCTTACAGTTTAGAGACCAGAGGTCTTTGTCTTGGGAACGAAATGCTATATAAATATATTACGTAATACCGTTTGAAATTTGTTATACCATTGACAATGTAATTTATTTATTGCTGATTAAAGCTTAAAATATTGAACAGTACGTCATAGAATGACATGCTTTAATGTCTACGGCTCAATAATAATAATAAAAAATTATATATAAACATAAGGTACTTATTCATCAGGTAAGTTCCTATAGTTTCTTTGGTAAAATACTGTACTCCTCGCTATGTGTAAAATATTCTGTATTAATGAGTAGCAGTCCCCTTTTTGTATATAACAAATGATTGTGTAGAAAATAATGTAAATTGATGTAAGAAACTATTGAGTTTCCTGTTCTTCTTTATAGAGTCTACATTCTGAACCGAGGGTACATTTAATGTTTTTTAATTGACGTGTTATTTCAATTTTGATTTTGGAACATCATCTAAAATAAATCTTTTAGTGAGTAAAAATATTTTTATAGGGTTTAATTGTATACAACAACAACAAACAAGAACAAATTAGACAACGATCGTTAACGGTGCGTAAACGGTGTAGGTACATATGAAAGTGGCCTGCCGTTTAGAATGCAGCCCACAGATCAACCCCAATCTTATTAAAATCAAAGTGTAGCTTAAAAGTTAACGGATACAATTACAATATACGTCAAGTATCAACGTTCTTTAGAAAATGATTATGACGCTGAGTTATAAAACCTGCTTCCATACAAACTCACACACAAATTAATATATACACATCCGAAACCGACCGAAACAGCCTGTGAATGTCCCACTGCTGGGCTAAAGGCCTCCTCTCCTCATTTTGAGTAGAAGGTTTGGAGCTTATTCCACCACGCTGCTCCAATGCGGGTTGGTGGAATACACATGTGGCAGAATTTCAGTGAAATTAGACACATGCAGGTTTCCTCACGATGTTTTCCTTCACCGTAAAGCACGAAATGAATTATAATCACAAATTAAGCACATGAAAATTCAGTGGTGCTTGCCCAGGTTTGAACCCACGATCATCGGTTAAGATTCACGCGTTCTTACCGCTGGGCCATCTCGACTTTTTTTATTTTAATATATACACATCAATCAAACAATATAGTACGAATTTTATTAAATGACAACAAAATTTTACTAAACATTTCGCATATTAAATTTAGTTCGCGTTCGCATTAGCTTATAAATTATCTCACAGTGTTTAGTAATAACGTATTTAAAGTACAAATTTTCAGACATGTTTAAATGAACTACGTCAGCTATCACTAGCCTGTCTTTGGTCGACTAATTGACGGTAATCGGATTGAGTAGCTCCGCTTCTAAAACTCATGTATTATGTATTACTGAATAGACCTTTAAAGGCTCTCAAAGTTTAATCGTTTTAGTCTACTAAATTAATTTAGTTAAGTGTACACCTAATATTTATAATATTATTCTATGTGTTAGACACATTTAGACATTAGTTTAGATAGATAGTAACGTTATCAGCCTAATTGATACATTAGATTTCAATAATTACTCTCTCAGAACTTAAGAACTGTTATCATGTGTTAAATGATAGCAAGTTCAACTTAAGGCTTTATTCCCTAACAAAATTTCTTTAATTACTTATAAATACTAATAATAATATAAATTCAACAGATTGATTTTAATAGTTTTAAACAATATTATATGTGTCTTATTATTTTTTATGAATCAAAACACTTACTTAGGAAGGAATTTTTATACTCGTATAAAATTCAAACAATCCTTAATTCTTAGTTACTAATACTTTTTAGGTTAGTTTTTAGAAATTGATTAATTGATAAATATTTATTTATTTTAATGTAAAAATAAAATAGAAATTTCTTATAAGAGCACGTAAATATAACACGCGTGTGAAAACTAGTTCCGAATTAAACTTAAACATATACATAAAAGGCTTATATTTTGTGCCCCATTCTTATACTATTTGAGTATGAACAACGTTCAAAAATACATTTATTTTGATGTTAATTTAATTATGTCCAATTGCATACTCGTGTATATGTTTTCACAATGAGAAATCATTAGTCGCCATTGGTTTGTTCACTAATGGCCGATTCAATTATTCACGATGATTGGTCGAATAGATTATTCAACTAATTATATACGTTCTACAAATGTATGTCAATTTAATTCGTGTTTTTGATACGTTCGAATATGTATTATGTTGTTTTATTAATATATGTGTTGTTGATATTTGGTTATTTAAAATCTATACACAATATGTAAATGAATCTATATAGTTTGAACGCGCTGATCTCAGAAATTACATCTACGATTTCAAAAATGTGAAGTAAGTGAAACGACAATGTAAAAAATAAATTGAGGTATTTCATGATTTTTCACGTAATTTCTTAATCACACGTAATTTTCTATCAAAATAAAGTAAAACATTGATAAACCTCCATTTCCGCCATAATGACTACCAGCCTCGTAGCAGATGATCATATACAATAGGTACTGTTTTCTTCTTTCAAATTTCAAATCAATGAAACAGAAAGAGATAAATAAGCGTTTAACAAAACAGTCGCTAAGAACCGTTTATAAGTAACGCCGTTAACCAAAATCAATAACCACCAGTTAAAAAAATGTAAAATGTTATATTTTTGTACAAGGTGACAAATATTAGTCAATATTCATTATATAACTAGCTGACCCGACAAACGTTGTTCTGCCATATAAATTATATCTACTGTATATTTTGGTTTTTAAATAAAAAGTAACGAATTTATTGTAAGTGTGTGGGGATGGGATCTATGACAGAAAAAGGAAAGGAGCGCTGTAGACGATAGCCGCCGATAAAAACAAAAGAACACCAACCATTCATTTTCTCAATTCAATGTATTTCATAAATGTAATGGACATATTCATTGTTTGATTAAAAGTTAAATGTAAAGTGTAAAAAGTAATATATTTTATCCTAAAGCAGTTAATTAATTTCGAAGAGCAATTGAGTGTAAAATATTTTTTGTCAGTCCATCTTTAGCCAACACAAATAAGCTCGATGGTTTGCCCACCTACTTGTCCGTGTGATAAACATGGTGTGCCCAAATGTAAGCCACAAACGGACATCGTTTGGTCTTGCGACTTATTGATTGTCATTATACGTATTTGCATAAAGCATCACCCTGCGAATTTTTTCATGCGTTTATTTATTATTGTTGTCTTAGGTTATGTCTACGGATTTTGGTTGTGAGTGGTGGCTCATCATACATTCGTCCCACATTATGAAACAGAACTTTTGAAAAAAGTGTTCCGTTATTAAGAACCCTTTATAATATTGGTATATGATCACCCCCCACCCATATACATTGGCACTATAAAAATATTAAGCATTCCTTACATCGCGAAGGCGACACCAACCTTGGGAACTAAATTGTCCCTTGTGCCTGTAGTTACACTGGCTCCGTCGCCCTTTAAGCCGGAACACAGCAATACTAAATATTGATGTTTGGCGGTAGAATATGTGATAAATATAGTACATAATATTTACGCTGGCTATTTCGCTGTCGCATCGTTGGCCATCACCGTAATTTTTCTTCTTGCGAGAGAATTTTAATTTTGCCGTGACTAAGATATTCATTTAGTTAATTATTTTATAATTCCAGTGAGGCAACCGCGTCTTTTTATTGCCTTTGAATCGATTCAATTATTAGCAACTAACAGTTTCTTTTAAAAAAGACAAATTAAATAACTGCTAAATATTTTTTTAAATATAGTTTAATATTTTACACTACTCGAGATGATTTATTTCACACAAACTATATAAACAAACATAGTCTGTTCCAAGGTGGCGCTGCTAACAGAATTAAAATGGAATTAAGTTTTACTTATTGCGTTAAATAATTAAATTTGATTCAGAATAATGATATTGTTTCTAAAGGATTTTATTATGAATATTGTCAAAGTAATTTAAACACTTTAACAATAAATTAAACATCAAAAATGTCTTTAAAAGTTTCAAGCAATCAACACAGAGTCTACTATAAATTAAATATTGTTATAATTGTTTAATAAATAATGATGATTTTGTTTTTCTTTCGATAGTTTTTTTGACGCTGAGCATATACTATCATTTTTCTGATTATACCGTCAATAGTAAACACTCGAATCATGTGTATATTGAATATATGTATGTATGTATACTTGAATTAATTTACATGATTTATTAACTTATTTTTCAAGATTGCATTATTTACAGTTGCTACAATTTCGGTTTCTTGACTTTCCTCCATAAAATTGCGATGAAGACACGATATAAGTCCCGTGTAAATTAAAACGATAACAAAAAAACAATGTACGGTTGGGGAAGAAGATACCCGGGGAGGAACGAAGTCCTTTGCGATATTTTCTCGCGTGCAAATGGACTTCAGGAACATCCTTGTTACTGGATACGTGCCGATGAGCAAACCGTTCAATGATGACATGCTCACACGCACATTGACAAAACTAGATAAGGTCACCCTTATCAGCTAGCGGTATGAAATATACTTTACGACCTATTCTCATACCTCCCAAATATTTATTTATTTATTTATTTATTTATTAGGGAAACATACAGCATATCGTATATTACAACTTAATATAATAATCATATTTTAACACTTATGCCAGTTAAGTTTCCACTACTGTTTTAACAGGGAAGTGGACTAATTTTGATGTTACATAAAATATAACTATTTATGACAAAGTAAAATTTTAACGTAAATATGGTTATGGTTAATTACTAATAAGTATTTTTCACAAGATTATAAAATTTACTTAAACTATTTTTAAACAGATCAATGTGGTTGTATTTTCTATTATGACTATTACAAGATCTTAGAATAAAAGAATTTTTGAAATAATTAGTTTTATAAATGGGTATTGCAAAAGTATCCTGAGAGCGAGCGTTAAAACGAGGACACTTAAATAAAATCTCACTGAGCAGATATGGAGAATCAATTAAATTATTTAATATTTTGTAAAGAAACATTTGGTCTCTTTGTTCTCTACGTTCTTCAAGTGGCATAAAAACAGAGTCAGAAAAAGTAAATTTGTATCGCAACCTCCTGATAAATTTGTTTTGTATATTTTCAATTAAGTTGACATATTTTGCATATTGTGGATTCCAAACAGTTGACGCATACTCTAAATGTGATCTAACGAAAGCATTGTACAAAATTACAAAGGTATGAATATTTTTAAAATCTGCCCCTTGCCGAAAGATAAATCCAAGCATTTTATACGACTTCATCACTATTTCCTCAATATGCTTATCGAATATAAGTTTGTTGTCTAGTTGTACCCCAAGGTCTCTTACCTCGGTTACCCTTTTTAATTTAGTATTAAATATGGAATAGTCAAAAATTATTTGTTCTTTTTTTTTCGAAAATGTAATTACACAGCACTTGTCAACATTAAGCTGCAAATTATTAGCAATGCAATATTGTCCTAATTTATTTAAATCCTCTTGTAAATGAAAACAGTCTTGATTATTTTTTATTATCTTAAAAATTTTAGTGTCATCAGCGTATAATAAAACTTGAGAATTTTTGAAACAATTAGTTACGTCATTAATAAAAATGTTAAAAAGTAAAGGGCCAAGGTGAGAACCTTGTGGTACACCCGATGTTACAGGAATAAAACTAGACGTATATCCTTTAATAGCAACGGCTTGAGATCTTTCGCGGAAATAAAATGTAAGCCAACGTAGAAGGTCACCATGTATACCGATGTTGTTAAGTTTTTGTAATAACAAATTGTGCGATATCTTATCAAATGCTTTCGAGTAATCAGTGTATACGACATCTACCTGGAAACCAACTTCCATAGCACTCAATACTGTATGCAAGAACTCACACAGATTGAACTCAGTGGATCGCTTATTAATAAAACCATGTTGGTTACAGGTAAGTAGAGGCCTTAATAATGGAAATATCGTATCATAGACAATCTTTTCAAAAAGTTTTGGAATAACTGACAATTTAGAAATACCGCGATAGTTTTTTATATGGTTTTTATTTCCAGACTTATAAATCGGCGTAATTAAAGATTTTTTCCAAATAGTTGGTAATAATCCGTTGTCCAATGATTTTTTGAAAAGCATTGTTAAAGGCACACATAACACTTTACTGCAGTTTTTTAAGAAAATGGGATGTATTCCATCTGGACCATAACCCTTGGATGTATCTATGTTCGATAAATATCGTTCTACTTTTTTGTCAACAATCTCGATAGAGCTGATGATAGTCTGATTTGCGCTAGTAGAATAGTGATCCATTGTTTGATTTCCACTATTATCCTCAAAAACTGAATGAAAATAAGAATTAAACATATTTGCTATATCGTGTCCACTGTATCCAACTTGAGAGTTAAAATACATTACATTAGGTACAGATGTATGACCTTTTTTAGTCTTTATATAGGACCAAAACTGTTTTGAGCTAAAACGAATATTATTCTCTGCTCGTTCCAGAAACTCATTATAACACGTTCCTTCTAAGTTTTTTGATTGTAGACGTAATTCAGAGAACTTGTTATAATCGTTTTGTTGGCCATAAATTTTCCATTTTTTGTGGAATTTTAATTTTTTATTAATTAATTTTATCAAGGGTCGCGTAAACCAGCGTGGATATTTATTGATCTCATTTATACACTTAGACGGGACAAATGTCTCTATAATGTGATTTACGATAAGATAGAACGTATCAACTGCCTGACTAATATCTTTGTTTTTAAATTCGTGTTGCCAGTTAACTTTAGCTAATTCAAAATTAATTTTATCATAATCAGCGCTGTGAAAGCGACGTACAACACGAATAGCTGGATTTAAATTTCGCTCAATGGTATTCATATCAACTTTAATACAAAGGGAAGGATGATGTTCATCTTCAGGTTCTGATAAAGGGTCCACACGAGATATGTTACAATTCAGATTGGAAAGTACTAAGTCTAAGAGCCTGTTATTTAAGTTAAGAATATAATTTAATTGTTGTAATCCAGTAAAATTCATAAAAACAAATATTTGATGTACAAGGAGACATTCCGAGGGATTTAAAATATAAATTGAATTATTATTATTTAATGACCAAACAGCATCTCGTATATTAAAATCACCTGTAATAATTATATCATCTTGTGAATTTTCTATAATCAAATCAGATATAAATTCAAAAAAATTAAGCTGTGAATCCGTTTGAGAATTATTCTGTGGAAAGTAACAACAAAAAAGATGCAGAATTTTCCTAATAATACCGCGTTTAGTTATAATTTTTATATAAGTGACTTCAGCACTAGGAAAATTAGGCAACTGAACATTTCTCACATCAACATCAATTTCGCGACGGACCGCTATCAGAGTACCACCTCCCTTTGTCATTTCTAACTGCTCGTAATCACGGTCGTTACGATAAACATTATATCGAGCATCAAATAATTCACATATATACATAACAAATTTCATAAAAATTGGTCGAGCCGTTTCGGAGGAGTTCGACCACAAACACCGTGATTTTGATATATTTATAACATCTAATATTGAGTTTTATAGTCTTCCAATGATTCTTGATAAAGGCTTATCGGCTTTATAACTAAGTAGGTAAGGTAACCATTACCATATACTGAATTGTAAAGGTATTTTAGTAATAGGATGATTTCTGATATATGTACGTATTATGCGATTGCTTCGTTGGCCCTAATGACTAGCTGTAACCTACGACTTGCCAATAAAAGTAATTGCTTGGCCCCGAGCCTGGAAGTTGGCTTATGCCTCGAAAAACACGTAACGCCGTTAGTGCTGCGCCTGATTACTCTACGGTCGTATCGATTTACAGTCCCATCGGATTAAGAGTGAGGCAGTGAGGAAACAGTATATCCTATATATATAAAATACAATTTTGCCGATAGAATACAAACTTATAGCATTTATAATGATATAGTGTATCGTGGCTGTTAGCTTACAAATGTATTTTAAATTATTCGTCGATTTATTATTATATAATTCACTGCTGGGTTAAAAAGGAGCAAGCTCCTCTCTAGCAAATAAGAATCTAGCAGTGTAATTACAGGCAAAATGGACATATCATCTTAGTTCCCAAGGTTGGTGGCGCATTTGTGATGTAAGCGATGGTTAACATTTCTTACAATGCCAATGTCTATGGGCGTTCGTGACCACTTACCATCAGGTGGCCCATAAGCTCGTCCGCCTTCATATTCTATAAAAAAAGAATATTTGGATTTAATTATAAGATTAATTTCAACAATTATAATTCATTGTTTCAGACGACAAACAGCTGAAGAACGAGAGGCAGAACGTCAAGCAGCCAACCGATTAATGTTATCACTTCAAGCGGAAGCGCTGAGCAAAGGCTACATACCAGAACCACCTCCCGGAGCACCTCAGTTATCAGCGCTTCATTATCAGACATCCGCTAACGCCGCACAGCAGCAACAATCCAACACCGCTTTAAGCGCTTTACAAAATCTTCAACCATGGGCAGGGAATCAGGGATCGTTTATGAATGCACCGGGTTCCGCTCCACCTCCTCATCCTCCGCCTGTCGCGTCTCCTATTTGTTGAGTTTTTAATATAAATAATTAAGTACATTAAAATATTTCTTCAGCTCGCTAAGTAGGTACTTACTACACTAGTTAAGCATTTTCAGTGCTTATTTTTGTGACCGTTCAAGATTAAGCGCCTGTTTCGCTACCATTTACAAAAATGCACATAGTGTAGAATAATTGTAATCAACATTCAGGATTTTGATATTTTTTTAAAGCAAATAAAACGTTATTTCACGTGCATCTTAGATTTCAATAATTTTTAATCTGTGGCATTTAATGTATTTAAAATCTAAAGCTAATATTAAAAAATATATATTATAATATTGACACAAGACATTTTGACCTAACAATAAGAAAAAGATGCCGTAAACATTTTGTGAAGTCTGATATCGCGGCTATAAAAATGTTTATGTTAATTTTAAACATATAAAACGAAAACACTTATCAAACCAAGGCTTTTAAAACAAACATTAAACATTAAGATTTATTGCTTTACTTCAAAAAGTGTATAAAAATAATAAATTCAATGTATTTAATAACATTTGAAAATAATTATCTTGAAAAAGTTCATTCAAGATAATTATTTTCAAATGTTATTTCATACGAAATATGAGAAGATATCAATCTATGACATTGCTTTTCTATTTAAGATATGCCAATCAAATAAAAATTAAATAAAAACTGTATATTTATTGTAAAACCTAAGGCTACATTCATGTTTATAAGGACTATGTTATTATGTTATGTAAATGTAAATATTATATCAACAATTAACGTCTACTTAATTAGATGTATTTGTAAAACAAATCGTGAAATTAAAAGTAAAATCTAGTCTTATAGATTACACAAAAACTACTAAGATTTACTTTACAATGACTAGAATATTCCAGAAAATTTAAAAGCAAAATTTTTGAATTAAATAAAAAATCTCTTACCAATCAATTACAAAATTTTTACTTAACATATAAATATTTCATATATATATAATAAACATATCAACACTTTTACTACCACTCATGACATGATATAATATTGTTTTTAATTCAAACAATCAAATGCATTCGAAAAAAAGTAAACAAATATGAAGTCAAATACAAATATTTCTATCGATAATATAAAATATTTACTTAAAATCGATTTAATATTGATATGTAGTCAATACAACAATAAATCGATATTAAATAGAACGAAGTAGATTATTTTAATTATGACAGTTGACATAATCATATTGAATCTTTTGTATATGCAATTGTTTTTCGATTCATTAAAAAAGATCTAACGGCGTCTACTCTAAAAATATCGCTTTCTTTAAATATTTCTTACTTATATTCTTACATACTTATATTAAAAGTTTAGAAAAAAATGTAAATAAATGAAACAGTATTATATAATTAGTGTTTAATTGTAAGTTAGTGATTTAATTATTTTTAAATGTAAGAATTATCGAACATAGTTAAAAAATACGTCTCCACTAAATAGTAAATGGCGAATTTTATGTTATCGACACGTCACATCACAAAAGTTATGTTTAATTTTCTTAAGTTGTCGACTAAAATTTGTAACAATGTTGAGTATTGTGTTGTGAATAAGCTCCAAACCTTCTCCTCAAAAAGGGAGACGAGGCCTTAGCCCAGCAGTGGTACATTCACATTGCTCACATAGTATCTGTGGAAATTATAATTTAAAGTACGTAAAACTTATCTCATTTGTGAAATTATTTAGGTACTTAGATTAATCTCATTGTGTTATATGTAATATAAAATATTCACAAAATAAATTTAAATTTAGTAACTAACAGTCTTACTTATAAAGGTTGCTTAGCGACTGTTTAGCTAAACACTGATTTATCTCTTTCTGTCATTACTGATTGGACATTCGAAAGAAGAAGACAAGGCATTCCTCAACTAAGCAGTCGATAAGCAACGTTTATAAGCACCAGAATAATTTAGGGATATCATACTCAAGAAATTCAATTTTGGAATGCAAATTAAAAAAAAAGTATTTTAATTTTAGAATAATATTTGAACCATTAAACTTAACTGTCATTGTCAAAATATATCTCGTTTACCTTTATGTTGCTAGTAAAAAAAAAACAAAATTCAACTCTCTATCCATATTACCTACATTATATATATATCATTTATCAAAAATTACATATTTCACTGTGTGGAATTATTCGGGATAAAAGTTTTAATCTAAATCACTTTTCAGTCCATTCATTCTGACTACAGGCAAAAATTAAGTCCAATAAACGCATTCACAATAATGACAGCAATTATGGTATTCCATTCGAAATAGTCTAAAATTCACAGAAACAATATAGAAAAATTATATATCCGTAAATATATCCGTTATTACTAACATATGTGTTTATAAAGTCACTTGCTTTATATGAACACTCGTATAATGATAATATAATTATATTATAAGAATTCCTCGCTTTTATATTTAGTAACATTATGTACGTAAATGTAAATAGGAGATTATGTAATAATATAGTAGAATTTAGAAAGAGAACTTGTTTCAAGATGTATTGTAAATAATTGTATCGACAAGTTTTCATCGATCTGGCCGGTTGCTAGATGTTTTAATAAAATAAACGAAAATATATACCACAATATTGTTTCATTTTGCATTTTAATATTACATAACCTGGGTTATCAAGTTTCGCTCTAATAATTACATATAATGCTCTAAAATACGCATTTATATATAAAATAACAGCTTTTTAATATTATAGCAAAATATTCAATTGATTTATTGATGTCGCCTGAAAACTACCAAAGTCGAGCAAATAATAGACAGATACACCAAATGTATGAACAACACGTCTGTGGAGATAAAAATAATATAGTACGCATTAATGTTGCTTTAAGCTTAAGATAATTGTTATATAAAAATATGGATGAAAAACAGATACACGACAAAATATTAGTTGAATTATAATACTAGTAATCATATGTTTTTTTTACGTTATGGTCTCGAAATTAATGGAGGCTAAGACAATTTCAAATTTTTTTAAAAACTTAAGCACAAAAATCCATACGATGATAGATGGATCTCAGCGTTTAATTATCGTTGTTAAATAATTGTTCAATCATCAGCTAGCTGTTGAGTATCTGAATTAAGTCAAATAAAATAAAAGTTATAATGAAAAAAAGTCGTTTCAAACAAATATATGTCCTTAACTTTGTCATAAAAACGACGTTTCTAAAAAAAACCACGGAGTTTTTTTCACAGATTCATCTTAGGTCTGAGGTAATTCATTTTGACCTGGCAGACTTTTGACAGTCAATAAGCATGTGAAATAAAAGTAAATTGAAACAAATAGCTTTGGTACATTCTCGGACTAAATTTTAACGGAACATAGGAGGGGGTTAAAATCTAGCACTTCTTAGTTTCATAATATGTCTCTTGCTTCTTGGTGACGGAAAATTTACTCAGGACTCAGGAATGACTCAAATAAAGAATGAATAAGAAATATTCATAGTTTTAAGAATGAATGTACTGTTCGTTACCCAAATAAATAAATAAAAAGATAAGGTGTAAAGAAACGGTACGGTAAATACATGGCATCAATACATGACCACTCTAAAAAAATTAAATCAATGTATATACAAATATAGTAGGTGATTATGTATGTATCACCACGCTACCCTATGTATTTTGGATTTATATTTAAATAAACTGTCGTGAGAAAAAGTCTAAGCGAATTCAATTAAAATAAATATTTTCTTCAGATATCTAACTATCCATGTGCAAAACTGTAAACAAATACAAAATAATCGTATTAAATAACAATACGTGGGTCCTGTCACGATATATTATCGGACTATGAGTAAAAGAAAAGAGTGGGCACACATTTTTACGCTACAATATATCCTATGTATTTTGCTAAAGTTTGCTAAACCTTATAAACATTCATTTCATATTTATAAGGTTTTATCTAACTTGATCTAACTTGAACTTGTTTGTTAGTTTAAGTCAAATCTTGCAAGTTGATTTAAATCTATTTATCCTATAAAATTATGCAGTGCTATTCTGTAAGAACGGCTAATTCCACGGCTGAGTAATGATTACTTCATATTGATAACCGACATATAGTGATATACTATTTCGATGCGTGTGTCCTTGAAATGTTATTCACATGTCACTTTCTGACATTTCAGAACCGTTTACAGAACAGCCTTACTGATGACAGTGCGTTTTTTGGTACGCATGACTTACCAGGATTGGCTCCAGATGAAGGAAACTTCTCGACTATCATCAGTTTTATATAAAACTTGTATCTAGTTTTTTTTTACTATATGCATATCCTTATTAAAAACGAACTAAACGACTATTATAATAGTTATATTCCGAGATCTAAAATTACATCGTCGTAAAATACAATTAGATTGACTTCCTATCTCATAACCTCAAATTACACAAAACCGGAGCGATCAAGGAAAACAATTGTCCCAAAACTACATTAAACGAAATCGATTTGAGATAAAAAAGCCTATTTCCGTCCAAAAACGGACGATTTAGCGACAATTTAGTATCTCAATTACACTGTAATATAATTTTAATATCCTTGCGGTGCAAGGAGGTCTGTAATGGCATAGATTATAAAATACGTGACTCCCGCGCTGTCATTAGGATCTTTTGTTTTTCGAATGCAACTTTAAAATTAATGCTCTATTTTTTTAACTCAAAATAGTTTGTACATTTTAAATTAGATTTTGAATTAAGAATGTATTATTTTTTTTATATATATTTCTGGCAATGATGTGTATCATTTTTTAGATAACTTATCATACAAACTACACATTTCATTAGAAAGAGTTTTAGGTATATATAAAAAAAAAGCTCCAAGCTAAGTTTTCTCATAGATCAAGTAATAAAATTCTGGAAAACAATTATTTTAAGAACATGATGTACACTTATACACGTAACATCGAGCAATTGTTTTCTTATGATATGTAATTAAATTAATAAAACTCAAAACATATATTTTTTAATTTTTTGCTGTCACCGATCGCGTGACATTTGTTTCAAATTAGTTCCAAAATGAGTCTAAGGGGCACGAGAATCGAACCCAAGACCGACATTCAATAATAATTGCTGTAGCGTGAGTGGGTAATAGAAAGGATTCCTTGTATTGGTTCCTTGGATTTATATTGGACTGACGGACTTGGATTATATTGGACTCGTACGCCGTGACTGCAAACGGCATGACGGGCTTTCTCGCCGACACTACTATACATCACTATATATTTTACTATTATTATAAGAAAATTATATTACTTTTATTAACAAAATTTTGTTTTTATTTCCTTTAGTTCATATTTATTTTTAATAATAATTTGCAATAATTATGAATTGTTTGATGATTATTGGTTATTGAATAAATTTTTTACATCACCACAGTTCTGGGGTGGCCATTTAAAAAAAAATACCATTAAGTTACAAAACAACAATTAAAGCTTGTATTAGAAACGGTAATGACCCTTCAGGAGGAACAGAATCGTATCAAATCGATTTATGTTATGTGTAAGACATGATATATATGAAATGATTTTATTACAATTTATCTTAATGAAAATAATAAAATTTCATACAACCAAATCACATTAAGCTCACTATAATAGGAGGCTAAGTTGACATCGACGTTTTCGTGAACAATTTATCCGTCACGCCATGGCAGTCAGAGCAACTAGATCATAGCGAAATTAATGCGTTGTCTTGTCTTACACGCTATAATACATTTTTTATTTATTTTCCCTATTAGGAACGATTTACATGGTCAAAAACGATTGCTATGGACATGTACTATTATTATGGATTACCTCGTTGGTCTAGTGACTAGATATAAGACCGCATATCCCGAGATAATTAACAGCTTGTGAATGTCCCACTTCTGGGCTAAGGACTCCTTTTTGAAGAGAAGCTTTGGAGCTTATTCCACCACACTGCTCCAATGGTGGAATACACATGTGGCAATTTCTGTGAAAATAGGCACATGCAGGTTTACTCACGATGTTTTCCTCCACCGTCAAATACGAGATGAATTACAAACACTAAAATTAAAATTCAGTAGTGCTTACCCGGGTTTGGACCCACGATCGGTTAAGATTCAAGCGTTCTAACCACTGGGTCATCTTCCGAGATCCTCGCTTCAACTCAGGGCAGACCGATAAAAAGTTATTGGGACTTTGTATCGAAGTCTGAAAGTTGGTGTGTGCAATACCGAACCTAGAAAAGAAAGTAAAGCCGTTGGTCCTGTGCGTGAACTCTTTGTGGTCGCGTCGTCACCTCACCAGATTATAAGAGTGAGGGAATAAAGAACCAATATTTGCGTACACACTTGTGCACTACTAATATGTCCAGCTCATTTGGCTACGAGAATCCGCTAAGGTGGCCATTTTTAAGGGAGACCCCCTTAAAAATGGCCACCGTGGCTGAAATCGGTCAAGAGGACATAATTATAATAACGATTATTGTGCCACGTATATACAAACACATGTACGGTGGAAACGCTTGACGATTCAAAAACACTTGTAAAAGTATACTTGAAATGCAAGGACAAGGATTGAGTCCTTACGATAGAATAATATGTGACAACATTATCTACATTATCCCCTTATATGGTCTAAGAACCGAAGGTACAGATCCACAACTTAGAAAAGAAGATTATTGGAAGAGATTCCTGTTTGGGATAAATCCTCCCTTTGTTAATAATAATTTAAAATAGCATTAGCAATTTTTGGTATATAATTATATTTCATGTTATGTTTACGATAAAGAGAATAAACAAACAAACAGATATCGTATAGGCAAGAAACAATTTTGTACATAGCGAAAATCTATACATTTGAAAAATTTACGTCACTTCCTATTATAATTTTTTACTTCATCAACAATTAGTTTATTTTCATTTGATATACAAACAGTTTTTTTTTTACACTTAATAGGCCAGCGTTTGACCGTTGACTTGCCTGATCTTAAGCATCGACACGGTCTAGGATATAGCACGCTTGCCTAGAAGAAACCTGTTTACTCTGGATTTAAAGACACTAACGTTGTACCTATCAGGAAATTCACTCAGGCAAAGCATTCCAAAGTTTCGCAGTGCGAATGACGATGTAGATTCAAAGCGCTTCGTACGTATGCGGCGAATTTCCACTGTGTACCTATGGCGCTTCGGTCGCGTTTGCCTGGCCGTTCGATAGTAAAAGGTAAAACAGTATAATATTACATTCAATTAAGCAATTATTATATACAATCTCCCTCAATGCCCTTTCAGATTCATAAATTTTAGTCTCTTTATAAAAGAATTCATTAATCAGCTTCCAATCGAAAGATTATAACGAAGAATTAATTATTTGGAAATAAACGTATTCCTTCCTTAATGACATAATATCGCTTTTAAATACAAAATCATCTTATAACGCGTAATATTACGTAGTAAACACTTAAGTATTATTTATTAGAGGGTGCGGAAAGCAATTAGCGAGTAAGTGAGACTGATTAGCGCCGCATCAAATATAATCCCGGCTGGCGAGCAATTTGAGGTTCACGTAGACTTCTGAATATACAGAGGGGACGTTCATTTTCATGACAACATAGGAACATTACTATAACGATCTCATTGCTTGCCAGGTTACTTTTCTAGTTAACGTTCAACTTGTTCTAGAAGCCGAGGGACATAGAAAGGTATTTGTTATACATTGTAAGTTACAATTTGTAAGCAAGCAGTGTCTACACCTTGGAAAGCACGTGAATCTATTTGTATAATGGGTCTCTCCAGTCGTATTCGGTTGAATGTAAATCGAACTACGGCTTGGGATTATGGATATAGTAGATAGAGATTGTACGCACTTGTGCATATCTCCTTTGCAATTGGATATCCGTCAGATTGGCGGATTTTTATTATCGACGGCATGTATTCGTCCTGAAATATATACGTTTAAATAATTCATAAAATACTTTATAATCATTGATAACAATTATAAGAAAAAAATGTGGATAAAGTACATTAAAATAAATTCTCAATTGTACATTACTAAAAATATGTATATCTATGGCCGCTGAAACGAGGCTCGACGTTCATCCGACTCATTACGGGACCGCAGTCGTATCAAATAGGAATTGCGAACATATAATAACATGTAACACTGCATCTGAGTTGTATTTACAACACACTTTAATGTATATTTCTTGAAAATTTCAATAATAATAATATTAATATTCCAATATAATAGGTAATAACTGAGGCTCGTTGGTATAATGGCTAAGTTATAAGATAGGAGGTACTAGGTTCAGGGTAGGCTAGGCTAGGCTAGGTTTTACTGGTGGTAGGGCTTTGGGCAAGCTCGTCTGGGTACCACCCAGACATCAGATATTCTACTGCAAAACAGCAGTATTTAATATTGTTGTGTTCTGGTTTGAAGGGCGAGTGAGCCAGTGTAATTACAAGAACAAGGGACATAGGCGATGTAAGCAATGGCTAACATTTCTTACAATGCCAATGTCTATGGGCGTTGGTGACTACTTACCATCAGGTGGCCCATCTGCTCGTTCGCCTACCTATAATATAAAAAAGGCCTTGGGTGCGCAAATGAATAGTTGTTAAGTTTTGTTGTTAAAAAATCTCAGTATTCATCTCGAAGTTTGAAAGTCGGCTGTGCTTACACTTCCGTAGAGCACGTAAAGCCCCCCCCCTAGAGAATGGAGGCCTGCATAGGCAGGCCGCCCGTCAGAGCGTCGTGGTAGTATGCGCAAGCGATCCCGTGGCGCTCCTTGTTATGACGGAAAGGGTATCGCTGGTTTTTTAGTGGGTATTCCGTTGTTCGGGGCACACTCGGCGCCTCGGACATCGGCGAGCCTCACATAACCCTCCACAGTTCCCGTGGGGGAAACGCGTAATGCGTTTTTCCAGCGACAAAAAAAAAAAGAGCACGTAAAGCCGTTGATACCGCGCTTGAACTTTCTCCGGAAGTGTTGGATTCGCAGTCCCGTCGAATTATGAGAATGAGTGAATAGAGAATGTTTCTATGTTTGCGTACTCTCTTGTACACTATAATATGTCCTATACGGTTGACTAGTCCCTAGAGATTGACAACCTTGGGTGAAATCAGTCAGAAGGATATCAGGGCTCCTGAGTATAAAGTTTCGGGGTTTCATCTTGGAGTGGATCAATGAAAATTATATGGTTTTTATTTTAAGAAATTCGCATTAGTAGTCAAAAGGTAAGTAGTTGGAGGTGATGCAATCTCACGCCGCGGAAAGTATGTAAAGGGAGCAATGTTGGTAAAGAGTCTCAACTCTATCCTTTTATATCGGCTTGCCTTCACATCGGACTACGACCGCTGTGTCGAAGTTCATTAAGAAAGGATTACGCACAATTAATGACAGCTATATCGCTAGACTTCTTCCTTATAAACTGTACCTATAATTATGATAGTGTTTTTTTAGTAAAAACAACATGAATTTAACGAATTAAAATAACAAAACTCCTATCGAAATCGCATTAGCAGTTTCTGAGAAATATACAGATGGAATGGAAAACCTAAGCAATTTTTATTAAAAAAGTATCTTTTATATTTCAAACTTTTCAGTACATGAAGTAATAATTTTTTTATATAATATACGGGAAAATCAAAATATATCTATTTTAATTAAGTAGGCTCTTAAATAGTGCTAACTAAAACGACTAAAAGAATGTTTTTTTAACACAATTTAATCATAACAAAATATAATATACTAAATTATACACAATATACTATACATATATAATATATATAAATAATTCAAAATAACAGTTTTACCCTATACCCCATTTTAAAGTTTTTTTTTTTTATTTACAGACAATAATAACAATTAAAGTGCCACTCTAATTGTCTTTGCCCCGTCTCTATAAAAAAAAACTAAAGCGTTAAATATTTAATGAATCAACTTTTCAATGTTAAAAATTCTCTCTCCCTATTATTTTCGCCCCTACTCGATAATGCTTTTATGTTCCCCGCTTGAATAAAAAAAATGAAAATAAAGAGTAAATTTTAAGTTAAAATTGACTTTGACAGATGACAGCTAGATCTGACCCTTGACCGTCTTGTGCTCAAATATTCAGGACGTCAACACCTGCGGGAAACGGGTCTGCTCATGTCGTTGAGAGATCTGCTTAAACTGAATATATATATACAATCTAATGTTTATAAATTCGTCAATTGCACTACTTATTATTAAATACGAGTCTTATAAAGGTCTTATGTGACAATTTATTTAGCAAAAGCGCTCTCATTCCAAGTCACTGCTTTTCATAAATCACTATATATTCCAAACAAACTTGGGTTGGATTCGAAATTAGAATAACTACATTTATATTTACAATATTTGTCTACTCATACATACCAATGACAAAACATCCGTCGATATAACGGCTAGGCAAATAATTTCTACCGCGAAAAAGTCCGTGGCCATCGCCCCGTGTTGCCGTGTCAGTTAACTAACTTCAATAGTGATCCATACAACTCGACGACCGTGTTTACACACAGCGAATCAATCGTAGTTTGTCACGGCAAAAAAAAACGTCTGTGCACAAATATCGTGTCCAGCGACTGTAACCGACCGTACTATGCAAAATGATTATACATCTTACCGCATTATTTTTTTTTAATCTACCTTCACATTCGAAACAGAAAGTTTTCGTGTGTCGAATTAACAGTCTACTTGTACATAGATTATTAATATGTTTAAAATAAACAGTATTACAATTAAATTGGACTAATTTTAGCTAAAATAATCTTACAAAATCAGTAATATAATATTTCTGTAATGTTCGTTTTTGACCCCATAGCTATCAACTCACTTATCGCTAGATAATCCTTGTGTCTCAAATAACATAATATTCGTGTGAATATGTATTGAAAGACCACTGTATTATGACCCTTGAATATTCGTACTACAACAGTTTTGTGTTGTAAAAATAAATAGGAACCCTAAAGAGCGGGATCAACATCTCTGGTTTGACGATATACCCCATCATAACTTCAGTCTCGAGAGACAAATTATAATTTGGGAATCGTCACACGGAACTAAAAGTGAGGAATTCTCCCATGATTATACTAAATCGATTTTGAAAAGAGATTATGATTTTATCATATCATGTTGGAGATGTGGACGATATTTTCCCGATTACCTTCACATAATCCAAACTAATAAACATTGCTTCTTTCTAGAATATTCCTTAATTCATATTCCGTATGATGACTAGTATTCGTACGGATATAAAACAAACTGTGTTGTGAATATCAAAAAGACATTTCTGAATACTTCTTGCGAGAAATTAAGTTTTTTGAATATCATATGAATATTTACATCCTCCTTATTTACGCATGATTGATTTTTCCCTTGAACTTAAATGTTTCTTGAATTGTTATGGTATCAGCAAATGATTTCGAATGATTTCTATATTTCGATTATTTTTTTTTGTATTTGAATTTGGAATTCAATTGACACAATACATCATTTTTCAAACATAAGCTAATCCCATTAATAAAAATATCATTAGACAATTGAATCTCAAGCGCGCCACATTACACACTGCCAATTTTCACGTTTTATTAACTCATAAAGTCCCCTCTCATACAATAACTGTTTTTGTAATTCCCCAGAAACAAGTGCGCCTTCATAAACTAGCAATCCAACCCTACAAAGCTTGGGGCCACGGTAACCCCGAGAGATTACGCGCGTTAACCGACACGATATTGATTCTTTGAGACATTGTAAATTGAACCATATTATTAAAGAAATACGGTTGGAAATAGAAAACCATAAGCGAAACACTTACGCTATTGCACAAATGAAATCAAAAATGACAGTAATCCATATCATGCACAAACAAAATTAAACCTTCTACAGTGTGTAATAGAGTTTAGTTTTAGATGACATTGTTGATAATACAAACGTCCTTGTAGAATTGGAAACCAGGCGTGATTCCCATAATCTGCAAAGCGTTGGTGCAGTAGTGAATTCTGCACTTGACTGTCCGCTCAATGAATGGATAACATCTTGTTCAAAAGAGATATAAATTAGAAGGGGTGAATGTTGTCCCAATGCGATGAACTTTATTGTTGCTTTCTCACGCTTGGTTTGATCGTATTGTGTCGTGAAATTTGCTGATGGTTTTTGTGTTATTCAAAAAATAGTTATTTGATTTTAATAAAGGCATGAGTTTTCATGTCTATAGCGGGACGATGGAGCCGAATTTACCATACATTCGGTTTAATTCCAATCCAGAATAACTGAGGTAAATGCCTGTAAATTGTTACCCATTGTTGAAAATCTCCTCTTTTTAAACAGGAGTTGTATGCACATGAGTCAGATTTTTATACGAAACACGAGCCGAATCATAAACACATGAAAATTCGGAGTTTTAAACCCACAACTTTTCACACTGGACAATCTCGGCTTTTAGGTTAGCTACATTAGACAACCATGGAAAATTTTGCTTAAAAGTAATATTTATAAGTTAAATAAACATGGTAATAGCTATGTATTTGAGTACGCGGGGTGGCTCGATCATCAGATTTTGCGTTGTACTATTGTGAAAATAACGTAAAAATGTACGTAAGTCGAATGTACACCGAAGGCAGTATGACCGAATGAAAACCTAGGCTCTGTGACTTACGTGGCCATAGTGGCGTACGTCATAGAGCTGTACTAGCAGTGCTATTGGGAATTTACTATTAAAAGCACATTTGAATCATGAGCAGCAGTTTTTAATATCGTTCTGTTCCGGGTTTGAATGGTGAGTGAGCCAGTGTAATTACAGGTACGAGGGACATCTTAGTTCCCAAGGTTGGTGGTGCATTGGAGATGCAAGGAATGGTATTATATTTCTTACAATGCCAATATTTATGAGCGATGATGACAACTTGCCATCACGTGGCCTATTTTCCCGGCCGCTTACCAATTCTATATAAAAATAAAATTTAGTAATTCAGTCACACTTCATATTAAGCAAGTTAATAAAAGCAAAATCAATTATCCAAAGGGAAAGTACATGTAGGTTAGAAGACAAATAGATAAATAATTAAATTCGCGCACCCCACATCAGTATATCAATGCGCCATCAAACGATTATATCAGATGCGCAGTTATGGTATAATTCGATCACACCCCACAGTTTTATTGTAGCTCACTCCATATTTGAATTGAAATAGTAGGGTTGTCAAAGATATTAATAACAAGCTTTTATCGATCAGCTGCACTACGTGTAAATTAAAATCATAAAAGAAATAATTTTTTTACCTCTTGGTGCTAAGGTTTTTGTGCCAGCCCGTCTTGATAGGTACTCATCAGATATTCTAACGGCAAACAGCTACACTTGTGAAGCAGCTAGCTATATGAATATCTTTTTTATTACTAGGTCATACATATTAAAATGAAGAATATATAATGCTTGATATTTTTTTATATGTGTCAACCCTAACCCAAGTTTTTTTTAAATTCGTTGTCACGGGTCTGTGACAGGCAGCTAAAGTGTTTTGTTTGTTTTGACAACAGATTGTTATACAACTGCTGGTTATTGTTTATTCGATACCATTTTGGTACAATAGTTTTTTTATCTGCTGTCATACGTAAGTTTATTTTTTAAAACGAAGTGTTAAAAGCTTGTATAAGGTAGAAATTAAAAAATCAAGCATATTTATTTATAATAGAATAATGTATTTATAATATGTAATATATAATTATTTATATAATGTAATATACGTACAAATCATAAAATATTAGATTTTAATATTTTTTAAATTAAATTTAATACTTCAATAAACATTTTTATTTTCAATCTCTTCATAATTATATTTATATTATATGTATATATATATTCATTTAGTAGTAGTAGGTAAATGTACTTTACGATTTAGATTTTTTTAGAATAGTTTCATATAGCTTTAAATTGTTATATCATGCTGTTTTAAATATATTCTAAGAACGTAGACAACCGTACCCTATTTTTATAAATAATATTTTAATATGAAAAAATTATATTTTTTCACAGTTTATTGAAATTAATTGAATTAGTAATACTTAATAATATAAAAACCGTTAAAAAAAATTAAGCGTTACTTAACGGGTGATTAATGAAACAATGCTGTGTCTTCTTCTTTCGAATGTCAAATCAATAATTACAGAAAGAGCGGAATCACTGTGTACTAAGCACCTACGTTTATACGTAAGGTTGGATGAGACATGGAAGAAATAGTTTGTTATCATTAATAAATCAAAATATATGTTCTAAATTTTATATATTTTTTACTTTTAGACACAACATTCATTATGAGGTTATGTATTTATCTGCGTATACAACAACTTTTTCATTTAATAGTTTATTTAGAGTTTTAATAAAATACGATGATTCTGATGTAATTCCTGACATAGACACAAAATAGACAATGACGAATTAACTCTGTAAATAATATTAAATTAATGACATTTCAACTAGATATAATTGTTAATGAAACAGATATTCCATCAGCCTCCAATACATTTATTAATGAAAGTTATAGTGTTATAAAGATTCTTATCACGAAACTAAGATCGATTATAATTCAATCACAAACAAATAAATTTCATCGGACAACCAATTCAAGACGACCTCTATAGCTTTTGTAAAATAAAAGGGCTGTAGAGGATGGACGGCTCATATAAAACTGGACCAATTTCTTAACCCACAAAAGCGCGTTAAAACTCAATAGAACGGGGACCAATTGCTTTTATAATGTTCGAATAATGGTTTAGATGTGGCAAAAATATTCTTACTATATACATATACGCTATCATCTGTTTCAAATATATAATGAAATAGTGAAACGCTTTAAAATGTAATTTTAATTCATTTTAAAGCGAAAAGCGGAAGCGGAAAATAATTATTTTAAAATAATTTGCAATCAAAGTAAAAATATGAATATAAAAATAATCTTTGTAGTATCGATAACATCCATCCAATGTCGATTTTGTATATGTCGAAGGCGAGAAGTATTATATACCTACTTGTGTTGTACATAACAAATCAACATTGCTTTGCTTGTATTGCTATTTCGCATTCATGAAGCCAAGCCCAGACATCATCACATAAACGAGAAGAATGATTAACAGATGTTGTTACTTACAAGCAATAACTGCTTCAATTTAGTGTTTTGTTATCGTCCTTGGTTACTTGCTTATGAAGATCTCGATGTCATCGTTTTAAATCCCTAATCCTTCCATATTTTTTTTTCAATTTCTTTTTTTATTTCGCATACGGCCATCTGTTCCCAAACTAAGTAGACCTTGTCCTATGAAAACCAGAATAGAAACCAGACAACTGATATACTACATATAATACTTTTCTTTAGTAAACAGATACTAACTAACTGTGACATCAATTCCATCGCGAACAAAGAAATTTGGCAACTCCTTTCTTTGTCGCACTTCCAAAAAATGGAATTCCTTACCAGCTCACGTGTTCCCCTCCTCTTACAACCCGGGTTCCTTCAAACGAGGCGTGAAGAGGCATCTTGCGGGCCGGCAAGGCGAAGGCGGCTAGTGCAGAACGTTTTTCCCGTCTGTACTGGCCGTCGTCGCGTTTGGACTCTACTACCACTTACCATCAGGTGGAGTAGAGTCATTTGCCATCACGGACATATAAAAAAAAAAAACTTATATAGATGATTAGATCCAAAGTCAGGACAAACAGATATGTTCATGCATACAAATGTCTGTCCTGGGTGGGAATCGAACCCACAACCTTCGACGTGAAAGGCAAATCAATACCAACCACGCCAGAGGAAGGATTACTGTGACAAATTTTAAGTCAATCGGGAGGATAGTTTAGGTGATTTCGTAATGAATTGTAATATATATGAATATATATATATATATGTATATTATAGATTCCGAAGCAGTAAGAAATAGTTTCATTGCGTTTAATAATGAACACCACGTCTGTTTGTTGATTACTCTTTGTGTAACCCCGCGTATGCAATAAGTTAATTGGTTGCAGAAGGGACTTTATGGCTCATAGTCCTTACCGTTATTGATGTTTCTAAACACGCCTTGTTATAATTTTATCAGTTCATATTATCGTTACAACCGCAAAATCTTTCATTCATGGTTTTCATTATATTTATTGTAGAGTATATAAAATAATTTAACTCGACTTAAATATGCTATCACTTTTGAATTATATGTGTGAGAAGGAGATAACAGTATTTGTGATTTATGAATATGTAAAGTTTGTTTGTTTTTAAATTAAATAAATACAGCAATTTAAATCTATTGATGTAAAAATTTAAAAAGGGTAGTGTGTTTCAGTGAAATAATAAATTCAGTCTATTTTATTTTTATGTCAATTATATTTTTACATATTTATATCAAACAGTGATTAGGATACAATAACCACCCGTTAATGTCCCACTGCTGGGCTAAGGCCTTGTCTCCCTTTTGAGGAGAAGGTTTAGAGCTTATTCCACCACGCTGCTCATTATAAACACTATACGTATATATATATATATATATATATATATATATATATATATATATATGTATATATATATATATATATATATATGTATATATAAACGAATCAAACAGCGGTTGGGAATGCAATGTATTTTTTAATATATAAATAAGGTTTTCCAGACCGATTTCGGCCATGGCGGCCAATCTCAAGAGAGAATAGCCAACTGCGCAGGAGGCAGTACAGTGCACAAGTGTGCGCAAACACAAGTGCACTCTCTATTCCCAAACTTCCATAATCCGAAGGGACGGCAATCCGACACGCCCGAAAAGAGTTCAGGGGTAGGACCAACGGCTTTACGTGCTTTCCGAGGCACGGAAGTGTACACACTATCAACTTCCAGATTCCGGCTGCTATAGAGAATTTTCGACGGAAAAACCAAATAACTTTTTATTGGCCCGACCTGTGATTTGAACTCAGGACCTCCGGGTCCGCGGCCTTACATCAGCTACAAGACCACCGACGAATATATAAATACAGTAAATATAATGTCATCCTTTACACACGTAATACTCTCAAATATCCTTAGCGCAGCTTATATAAGTAAAATTTTATTCTAAAACTTTAACCGAAACACGCTGCATCTTCCTTTATGTTTTATGTATATTGTTTTAGTAGTTACGCATTACAAAAAATTCGTCTAATCATACTGCTCTTTACTTATCTCGGTACTCATTTATTATTAGGTATACTAAGGTATTGCTCTGGAGATGTGGTGCTGGAGAGGAATGCTAAGAGTTTCGTGGACCGAATTTCGCACCAATATCTCCATTCTTCAAGAACTCGGCATCAAACAGCGTCTTTCGGCGCTGGTTCGAAAGCGCATACTAACTTTTATTGGACACGTCTCCCGGCAAGGAAATAACTCCATAGAGCGCCTTGTCATTCAAGGCAAGGTGGATGGCAACAGACCACGTGGAAGGACGCCCATGCGATGGACCGACCAAATAAAAACAACTGTTGGCGGTCCCTTGCATGAATGCACGAGGCTTACCACTGACAGGGACATATGGCGAAGGCTCGTGAGGCGAAGTGATGGCGAAGTGTCACGACGACGAAGAATACTAAGGTACACCGCAAATATTAAAAAAGTAATTACAAAACATGGATACAACCTAATTATGAGTAGCATACAACTTTAAGACCTTATCGCTACATAGCGAACTACATTTAACTTTTTTGTTCTCTAAAATTGTTTTTTTTTTGTTTTTCTTTTGTTCTCTAAATTTGTTTTTATGGACTTGTAATTGTTAACTATTAACTTTATTCAATGACTATATAGTATAATGTGAGGCATGATGTAGAACATGTGTCAAAAAACCTTTTCAACCTCTATTTAACTATCTAATGTATCTACTGTTGGTTGTCCAAAATAAAATAAATAAAAAAATATATATAAAAAATAAAGTATATATATCATAATTTAAAAGATATAGTACATCCAATAAAACGATACTTTTGAACAAAGAAACGACAAACAAACCGACAGTGAAATTGGGTCATAATTAAGTTATTATAGGGGAGCAGTTTATTACGACGATTGACTCACGCTTGACAAATTAAAAAGGGGTGCTGTGATAGATACAACTTTGATAGATCAACTTTCTCTATCGAAGGGAAATTATAAAAAAGAAAAACCTTTTTCTAAATTAATTTTAATTATTTAATTAATACTAAAGAATTACCACAAAGTAATTTATATTATATGTATTAGAATCATAATGTATGGTGCGTTAGTGTGTGTGTGTGTGTGTACAACTTACACTTACATATTTTGTGTGACAGTCTATTAAAAGACTGTATGTCAAAATTATAATAATAATGATTAGAAGTGATTATTATAAGATTATTCATTGGAATAATTATACGAATTATTAATTTAAAATCATTCAACAATCATCGGTATCGTATTCATTGATTATTCGTCATTTACATCAATCGTTTTAATAGTTTTTGTATTAACTAAAATATGGATGAAAACATTAACCTCATAAAGAATGGTTAATGGAAATGTATGTTCATTTATTCACGCTCATCTCATTATAAAGTTAATTATAATAATAAATGTTCATGAGAACATATGAGACTAATTAATTTACGAATAATTAAATCTCTGATCAATATAGAGTTGATGAAGTTGGTTACATATGATATATTTCTATTAAACCACTGGCTGCTCTGTGTTAGCTCAAGTTATATGTTGCTGCTCGATCCGTAGGTTGTAACGTTATGTTACATAGGTATACATACATATAGTTTTCAATAATAGGCTTATAATTAATGCTAAAATGTTTACAAGTCGGCCCTGCTTATCCTATCGTAAAAGTTCATATCGTATTTTTTATATATATAAAATAGGAAGGCGGACGCGCATATGGGCCTGATAGTAAGTGGTCACCAACGCCCTTAGACATTGGCATTGTAAGAAATGTCAACCATCGCTTACATCCTCGCCACCAACCTTGGGTACTAAGTTTTTATGTCCCTTGTGCTTGCCATTACACTGGCTCACTCACCCTTCAAACCGGAACACAACAATATCAAGCGCTGCTGTATTGCGGTAGAATATCTGTTGAATGGGTGGTACCTACCCAGTCGGTGTGATTTTTTCCGAGATCTTTTAAAAATCAGCGTATATATCGGCCAATTTACACAAAACAGTAATTAATTACATACCTAAACCTTCTTCATGAAGCTCTATGTGTATTGTTGAAAACCGTATGAAAATTCGTTCGGTATTTTTTGAGTTTATCGCTAACGGACAGACATAGAAATGTATTTATATACTTTTATGATCACGTTTTCGTGCATTTCTTGCGGATTCATAAACTCATCATTTAATAATTCAGTTGTAAAATGACATTAACGAGACTACACGTTTTGCAGTGTTAAAGAAAAATAATATAATCTTGCTAATTATTACATAAATATTTTAAATGAAAATTTACTTATATTGATATGAATAATCTACTGCGGTCATTTTTTTCTGTCGTCGTCTGCAGCACAATGTAATAATCCTATCCAATGAATGGCGCTTTATAATTCTGTTCTCAGTATGAACTACTTAAAATAAACCAATAGGACTAATGAAATTAACTATCAAATTTTGCGGCACGCGACCGAAGTACGATAATTGCATTTCGTCTGACATCGTCGACGTTAAGGAACGATAGTGGAATTGTTATATAACGAATTTATTTGAATTTATAATCTAAACAGACTTTTACTTTATAGCAGGGTTATGTACCATCCATTATATACTCTACCGCCAGCAAAACTAAGTATTGTAGTTCCGAATTAAAGGGTGAGTGAGCATATGTGACTACAGGCTTAAGGGCATTACATGTCAGTTACTAAAGTGACGGTGCAATGACGATGTGCCAGTCTATAGCGGTGACCACCTACCATAAGGTGACCCATTTGCCAGTCTTTTTTTTTCTTGCTGATAAAACGCATTACGCGCTTACCCGATGGAAACAGTGGGGGGGTATGTGGGGCTCGCCGGAGTCCAAGGCGCAGAGTGCACCCCGAACGTCGAAATACACACTAAAAAACCACGTACCCTTCACGTCTTAGCGAGGAGCGCCACGGGATCGCTTACGCATGCTACCGTGACGCTCTGACGGACGGCCCGTCTATACAGGCCTCCATTTTTTTTTTTTATAGAATAGGAAGGCGGATGAGCATATGGGCCACCTGATGGTAAGTGGTCACCAAACGCCCTTAGACATTGGCATTGTCAGAAATGTCAACCATCGCTTATATAGCCAATGCGCCACCAATCTTGGGAATTGAGATTTTATGTACCTTGTGCCTGTAATTACACTGGCTGACTCACCCTTCAAACCGGAACACAACAATAACAAGTACTGCTATTTTGCGGTAGAATATCTGATGAGTGGGTGGTACCTACCCAGACGAACTTGCACAAAGCTCTACCACCAGTAAATTCATCCATCATCAAAGATTACCAGGGTACCGAGAACCCCCTAGACCCAGCGACGGCTATTGCGGCGGAGGGAGAAGGTGCCATTTGCCAGTCTGTCTCCATAATTTAAATACAATAATTATAACTATTACAATAATATTTTTTTCAAGTTAATTTAAAGCAGAACACTACCCAACACGAGATAAATTCGAGACGAACTCGCAGCTACATTATTGTAATAGCCACAATTCGGAGATCCGCACTATAAAAATCACTGTATCAATAAATGCAGGCCCACGTACGGCACCACAACGAATCACTGCATTGGTTCGCATCAAAATTTCATAAACCTTCGTACGGAATACGAACGTTCGCCAATATCTCCAATATTCACAGCGGATGGTATGTAATTGACATTATGCATGGCTTTAGCGTGTTCCATATTTGTGAAAACGTCAAAATTATACCTTTTTTTATAGAATATAAAGGCGGACGAGCATATGGCCCACCCGATGGTAAGTGGTCACCAACGCCCATAGACATGGCATTGTAAGAAATGTTAACCATCGCTTACATCACCAATGCGCCACCAACCTTGCGAACTAGTGGGATAAAATAGTCAATATTACATTCAATGTTTTTTTTTTAATAATATATATTAGGATTTGGAACTAATGACCGATATCATTCATTCTTTTAGCGTGTACATTATATAAATAACAATAAGTTACCCAATATGGTACTACCTGTATAATCGCGTAGAGTAAGCAACGAGCCCTTACTATCATAAATGCCCCTACAACAATGATAGCTGTTTGCAAGCTGAACACGTTTTTGGTTGAATGTGTGTAGTGAGATGGAAACATTTTGATACTTTATCCTATATTAGAGATTTTGTCAAAATGTGAACAATTTTTACACAAAAAATTTACTTGGTGGTAGGGCTTTGTGCAAGCCCGTTTGGATAGGTACCACCTACTCATCAGGTATTCTACCGCCAAACAGCTATATTCAGTATCGTTGTGTTACGATTTGAAGGGTGAGTGAGCCAGTGTAACTACAGGTACAAGAGACATAACATCATTAGTTCCCAAGATTGGTGGCGCATTGGCGATGTAAGGCATGGTTGATGTTTCTTACATCGCCAATGTCTATGGGCGTTGGTGACCACTTACCATCAGGTGGCGCATTTGTCAGTCCGCTTACCTATTTCTTAAAAAAATATAGACTGACATAGTATGGATATGTATATCATACTATATATTACATATTTCATATAACAATAAGAGATTGATTGAGTAAGAATGACATTAAGAAGAAAGAAGAAAATCATACTGCCCTTAATGAATGGGATAGAATGATGAGGGCAAAATACATTAATAACATAAAAACTTAACGCTTTGGGAGTGTAAATTTTTTTTATACAATATAAAAATAAATAATTACACGCAAAGACATTATAGCTCTACCATATTCAAATACGTTATATAAATATTCTATTAAATATTACATGTATCAAAATCGTCTAACCCAACTATAGAAATGGTAAATGTCATAAAAATAATAAGCAACTCAGTAATGTGTTTAGGTACCCTACAGTTATCATTTTATTGCACTCTAGTTACCGCCCCGACTTCGCTCAATTACAATAGTAGTTTTACATCTCTGTATTATTTTTAAATATATAAGTAATCAACTAATCTTCCACGCTTCGTGCGGGTAGATAAGAAGAAAAATGTATTTTGTATAGGATTTGAGTAAAATCCGTTTTAAGTGAGCGTCTACGTCGAAGAAGGAGTAACTTAGTTGAGGAGATCTGGTGATGAGTGGCATTTCGCTTATATGTAAGCATATAGATAAAATTATACTGTAACCCAAAGACGATAATATTCTATATACGGTGATACAATTACTTGATGGTATGACTTTGTGCAAGCCCGTCTGGGTATGTACCACCCACTCATCATATTTTCTACCGCCAAAGAAGAGAAGAAGAAACTTAATATTCTTGTGTTCCGGTTGTAAGGATGAGTGAGCAAGTGTATCTTCAAACACAAGGGACATACACTGTTCCCAAGGTTCGTGGCGCATTGGTGGTACGGTTAATATAAATAGGCGGTGGTGACAACTTACCATCTGGTTGCTCATTTTCCCGTCCACCTACCTATATTATAAAAAAATAAAACATTTGCTAGTTTTATTACGAAATAGTTATAAGTGAGCAAATAAAATATACCAACATCGGTGTAAACTATTAAGATATTATACCTCTTTATCTGTAATTATACTGGCTCACTCACGATGCACGAACACTGACGACGGTAGACTAAGTGGTGAGTGGATGGTACAGACTCAGATGGGTCTGTACCCGGTATTTATATCTTGGACCTCAAAATCTGTCTTCTCAGCTAGCCACAAGACGAACCACTTAATTGTATACATACATACATCTTACTACGGACTGTTTAGTTCAGATCCGGCACATACGTGGGCTTTATTGCGTCAGAAACTTAATACATGTCGCGGATTCAAATGGATTGCCATTTTAATGGCCGCCATTGTCGTCCAATATGTTGATTTTATTAAATCAGTCAGTGCGCACGTCCGGCGCTGGCGCTGTCCTGAGAGCAAGAGACCAAGGGTCGCTCGACAAAATGATCACACGCGCTACTGACATACTACTTTATATTTTATATTTCCATCAGTCGACTACATAATAAAATAGGCACCCGTCTTATATTTTTCACTCTTGACGTCTGACCACCGACCAACTCATATGACATACATCACGTATTGTGCTGTTGCTATTCTAATAAGTGACGTCGTATACCCGCTAAAATTTATTATCTCTGACATATATATAAAAAATTATACATTATATATAATATATAATCAAATTAATTAAAAAACTTATACGTTATCTATCTCTACATTTCAATTTAAAATGTTTTAAATGCCAATATAAAAGCGACACGTGTAGATCAATTTTGACAATAAAAACTGTCACATTAAAGTTTCAAAATAAATGCTAAAAGGCATATTTTAATAGGTTCAATTAATTACAATTTTATACGCCGCTATCAACACACAGTTCGAACTTAAAAGGTTTTAAAGCATTCAATACTTGGACCAAATACTCACAAATCACTACGACGTGTTTGATTAGCTGAGTGTAAGGGTGAAGGGTTCAGCATGTATATTAAATTCTATTTTCTTTCAAAATAAATAAATATTAAATTATTTTATTTAAAATTATAATATTCTTTTTTTTATTTATTTAATTCTTATTGCACAACATATATATATATATTTGCCGGGAGGGCAAATGACTACTCCACCTGATGGTAATTGGTAGTAGAGTCCAAACGCGACGACGGCCAGTAAAGTCGGGAAGAATGTTCTGCACTAGCCGCTCCCGCCCTGCCGGCCCGCAAGATGCCTCTTTACGCCTCATTTGAAGGAACCCGGGTTGTAAGAGAAGCGGAACACGTGAGCTGGTAAGGAATTCCATTTTTTGGAAGTGCGACAAAGAAAGGAGTTGCCAAATTTCTTTGTGCGCGATGGAATTGATGTCACAGTTAAGCGGTGACACCGAGAGCCAGCTCGTGTATACTTATGAAGGAAGGGGAAAGCAGAAATCAGAGAGAAAAAATCCTCAGAGCACTCGCCGTGATACAGTCGATAATAGTCGATATAAATGACATAAGAGAAATAGGAAACAATCAAAGAACAACAAGATTTTAGTTAAATATGGATTTGAAAGGCCTTTTCAAAATATTATAATTATCATTATTCTGCCAATTGCAGTTCACTGCTGAACATAGGACTCTCCATGCGCCAACAGTTCTCTGCTCTCCGTTAGAACAACACCACCTCGCGAGGGGCCTACCTTCTCCTGCTCATCGGCCCAGTTGGCTGTAACTCGCCCTGGAGTTTCTTATTAAAACAAGTAGGCTTGGACAAACTTAGTCCACTATAAGAGATGTTCTTTTTCTTGAAATTTAAATGTACACATTTAATTATTTTTGATATCTTATAATCATAAAAAAACAGTTCACAATAAAAGTAATCTTGCCTAAAGGCCTTGCCTAAAAAAAACATCCAGACTTGTTACCCGACGACTCAGGCCTGATGAAACATCTAAACAACGTATCCCATTTATAATAATGGTAGGGTTAACGATAACCATTATCAAATGAACCCTAAAACCAGAAAACATAAACCGAGAGAGAGATAAAGAGGCAAAGAGGCAAACAGCGGACACGTATTGGGCTAAATATAAATGTCTCTGGGCGACATTAAGATAACTTGAGGAATGTTAAAAGCTATTTAATATTATGTTCTGTTCAAACTTTATTATGAAATAAGTGAGGTGTGTGGAAAGTTATGTAAGGAATTGCAATATATAAATAATTCACGAAGTTAAATGTCACATCGTTTTCGAACAATATTGTTGACAGACTGGTATCATTCCACGCGGTCATGATTTGTAAAGTGTCTATTTTATTTGTACATGTACATGTACATTATATATTTATGACCTCAATTTAAATAGAAGCCAAATGTGCAAGAGTCAAGAGATTAATGTATTAATATGCACATGCTTATGTGCGAAGATGCGATTTGGATCGATCATTTTATTAATATTTAAAATGTTATTAAAGTAGGTAAATAAAAATAACTTCTAAATTGGAATATACAATAAAAATTGATCAATTACTCAACTAGATTTTGTTTATTGTTTTTTTTAACACGATATAAATTTTTAAACGTTCTTCTTCATTTAGTCGTTTAATAACAGTGATAAAACGGGTCGTATCACAAAAAAGTGGTTAGTTTAAATCCCATTCCCGAAATTCCTGTTAGACTTATTCTAAGCAGTCTTCTCTAAAAAGTACAAATATACGATTTAGTTTCCCTTACGTAATTGCGGTTACAAATGATATCGATCATCTTAACACAATTTGAAATATTTGGTATTTTTTTGGAGGGTCGGTCATTTTCGCCTAGACATTCGTAGCAACATTTCACGCGCTTTTGAAATTCGAATAATTTGTCATAATGCAATTAAAATGTAACTAATTTCAGAATCATCATTGACTGATAAGACTTTCATACAATTGACAACTCAAGGACTGTTTCATCTAAATTGGTCGTGTTGTACCTTCAAATGAATATAACTTTCATGTTGCTGCACATCCATCGACTCATAAGACGGTATTTAAATAAAAAAAGCGATAACATGAGCCAGGTATTAATGAACGTGTTCGCTGACGACAACACACGTCCTTAAACTAAGGTTGCCAGTGTCATGTTTTTTTTTTTTTTTTATATATTCGCCGGGAGGGCAAATGACTCTACTCCACCTGATGGTAAGTGGTAGTAGAGTCCAAACGCGACGACGGCCAGTACAGACGGGAAAAACGTTCTGCACTAGCCGCCTTCGCCTTGCCGGCCCGCAAGATGCCTCTTCACGCCTCGTTTGAAGGAACCCGGGTTGTAAGAGGAGGGGAACACGTGAGCTGGTAAGGAATTCCATTTTTTGGAAGTGCGACAAAGAAAGGAGTTGCCAAATTTCTTTGTTCGCGATGGAATTGAGGTCACAGTTAGGCGGTGACATCGAGAACCAGCTCGCGTGGACTTAAGAAGGAAGGGGGAAGCAGGATGTTTCAGTATTTAGATTTACAGATTAAAAATATTATTATTTAATTTTTCAAAATGTTCCTTTTTCAAATGTTAGAGTGTAGGTTTATTTCTTCCGACTGTTTTTAAATACTAATATATCGATAATTGCACAACGATAAATCCTGTTGTGACGGCTTGAGACAGCCCTAACACAAATGCATTTGCGTTTTACGTTCTATACAAATGTAGTTTTTTTTATTATAGACAAAATATTTGTCATGGAACTTTTAGCTTAGAAAAAATATGAGCTCAAGGGCTTTATAAAGCACGAAATATTGAACTGATATAATAGTTGATTAAAGTGTTAAATTAATCAAATTAATAAGCCAATATTATATTAAAGGAAAGCACAGGGAGCATTGAGAGGAAACCATAAAGATTTTCATTTAAAGTATTTTTTTTTTTTGTATCAAAACTATTTTTTTTATTATACTCCATATATTGTTTTTAACGTTGGGAGTACTATCTCTTAATAATCTGAATCGGTTTTAACGTTTGTGTGTGTCTGAATAAAACTACGAAAACTCGCTATAACTCTTTCCCCAGTTCTTTTCAAGCCTGGTATCTTATTCGAACTGACTTTTAATTTAACTATGAGTAAAGTAAAAGTAAGTCTATACATATTATGTATTAAATAACGCTGAATTTAAGCAAATCAATAAACATAGTGGCGGATTTCCACAATTTCCATGTAGGTATATTCTGTGCTATATTTTGCCACCTTTACCCATTTACGCTGACTGAGTGCATATTTCATTTTTCTTAAAATTGCACAATAACAATATATATCTATCAATACAAATATCTCCAATGTGCAGTACGTCTTGAAGACTTATTTCTGCAAAACATCAGAAATCCGAATTAGTTATATGTTCACAGATAATATATACTTTGTTGTTTATTTACTGTTCGTTCTGTCTCAATATCTAAGCCTAATAAAAAAAACCTTAAAATGTCCCACAGCTGGGCTAAGGCCTCCTCTCCGTTTTGAGAAAATTTGATCTTATTTCACAACGCTGCTCCAATGCGGGTTAGTGAAAATTACTTCACAGTTGAGCACGAGATTAATAATAAACAACATGAAAAAGCAGTGGTGCTTGCTTAGCTTTGAACCCGCAATCATCGGTTAAAATTCACACATTCCAATCACTGGGTAATTTCGACTCAAATCTGCCCTAGGCTAAAGCCTACTCAGCCTGCCGAATAGATACTAGTCACCCGAGAACCCCACTATCCCGAAAACATATCAAGAGAAGACAATGCGACAAATAATTACCGTACACTCGCACAGCTATTCCATTTTAATCTAGAACAACTAAATAAAATAACTTCATGAATAAAAGTGCATCTTAAACCAGACGACACAATCTAAGAAAGAGTTGTAACAATACCACCGAGTGTACGAATGATATCTCGTTACAATAAATCGCGCGGATGTTGACATTGTAAGTTGAATAAAACACAAACTTGTACGTTTCGGTTTGCGATTACATTGTGTATATGTTTATTAAAGTAACGTTGAAAATAATGTTACATTTATATATATATATTTAAATTAATATAATACTATTATTGTAACAAAGGATTCAGTTGCGTTGTAAGGCAGGGCGGTGCGGTCAAGTCATTAACACCGATGACTTTTTAAATGATTGCACACCCTGGGAATGAAACGATCGTCTCCAGGTTATCTCAAATTAAAAATATGGTGCTGTATATGTATCGCACTTCTTGTAAAGAAATGAGATATAAAAAAAACCCCGCTGAGTTTCTTTCGCCGGTTCTTCTCAAGTCTGAGGTGTTTATCTCCGAACCGGTGGTAGATTTATGACAATCAATAAGCAAGTGTAACGCTTCTATATTGAATAAATATTTTTAGACTTTGACTTTGACTTTGGCTTTGACTTTGACTTTTACTTTGGCTTTGGCTTTGACTTTGACTTTGGCTTTGGTACAACAATATAATATAATCATAGTATACAACAATAGCTATATATTTTTGTGTACGAACTTCGATTCTAATTTCAAATTTATTATTATTATATTTTATATTACAAGTACATTAATAAAGTTTATCGAACATTTTTGGACTTTGGCGACGTCTGTCCAACATTGACAAATCAATGCAATAGTGCACGGGGACATTTATCCGCCTAAATACGTTACTGATTATTCATCATTAATGGTACTATATATGTTTATTTTTATTCGTATTTTATGTGAACGCATATCGTTTTGATTGAGCTGACACTTCGTAGTTGTTTTTGAAATTACGGGAAGGTTATAGAATATTTACAATACAATTTACCTATCAATGTACCGTCGATATAACGTTGGTATGGAATAATTGCTTACAATGTAATTTAAAGAAGCAATGCACATCGGGCATAGCTTAGCGGTTGTTAATGTTCATTAATTTAATTTCTTATGGTTTTTCTAGAGCCGTAAATCACGTATTAAACAATAATTTTCTTTTTTTATATAGAATTAAGACGGCCACCTGATGGTAAGTGGTCACCAACGCCCATAGACATTGGCATTGTAAGAAATGTTAACCATCGCTTACATCACCAGTGCGCCACCAACGATGCTATCTCCCATGTGCCTTCAAACCGGAACACAACAATACCGAGTACTGCTGTTTTGCGTTAGAATATCTGATGTGTAGGTAAGACCATTAAAATTTTCATTAAACAAAATCTTTCTATTAATTATCTGCTGACGGTGCACCACTACAAAAGCAAAAACATATCCAAGCTGATTTGATTATCGAAAAAAATAATCAACTAAATAAATATATTTATTTGAACCCTTACAATTCGAGTGGAGATGGCCCAGTGGTAAGAACGCGTGAATCTTAACCGATGAACGTGGGTTCAAACCCGGGCAAGCACCTCTGAATTTACATGTGCTTAATTTCTGTTTAAAATTCATCTCGTGCTTTTCGGTGAAGGAAAACATCGTGAGGAAACCTGCATGTGTCTAATTTCATCGAAATTCTGCCACATGTGTATTCTACCAACCCGCATTGGAGCATCGTGGTGGAATAAGCTCCAAACCTTCTCCTCAAAAAAGGGAGAGGAGGCCTTAGCCCAGCAGTGGGTCATTTACAGGCTGTTACTGTTACTGTTACAATTCGAGTTAACTAAAACAAAAAAAAACTCGCAAACTCGAAAGCTTTGACTGTATAATAAAAGAAAATTAAGAAATTTATGAAGCCACTACATATGAATATATATATAAGCTGTGTGATGACGTAAGTGAAACGTAACAAAAGTAAAACCTTTTGGTGACAGAAATGTTCAAATTTGTTCTAAAATTCGAAATTCAAATTTTACTCAAATAACCAAAAAAAAAGGTTCGTTTGAAAACACCATAAATGTAAAATTCGAAGAGTAACACACTATCCTTAATGTTTTAAAGGCAATCGAATCTTATTTGTGATATCTCTGAGTTTATTTTATAAAGTCTTAAGAATGTAAACTATTGGAGCATCACTATCAGCTCTATAAATCCCAGGTTCGCGGAATAAAGTCGTCACGATAAAGTACAGCCCACGATGCTTGTATACGGCCTTAGGAGCTGTTGCTTGTATGTTTTTATTTATTCTTTATTTGAATTTTAAAAGTTTACTCAGTACAATTTAATTTTGTTTGGAGGTGAAGATTTTTTTTTTTTTAATTTCAAAAACGTTTCAGGCAAAGGTATTAAAATTATTGATTAGTTTTAGATGGATTCAAAAAATATTCTTATAAGCATTCTTGATAAGATAGTATTAGTAAAATATAATAAAGCATGACTTTAATGTTTAATAACAATTCAATACCGAAGTAAATAATTTTTTTTTTTTTCACTAGTCGATGTCGATTAGACAAAGA